>NW_022900946.1:5636892-5637608 GCF_012274545.1 Fukomys damarensis | reverse complement strand
ATGTGTGTGTGTGTGTGTGTGTGTGTGTGTGTATTCATAAAAGAGTACAAGAGAGGGAAGAGAGAATATGAAATTCAAACACTGGTGGATATCTGATGATGCTAAGGTGGGTAATGGCATTGTAATTTTTTAAGCATACTTATCTTTCAGAGGTATATAAGAAATATTTATGATGAAACACATTTAGAATTTGCTTCAAAAATGTGGGAGGTGAGGGCCAGGGATTTAGCTCAGTGGTGCCACCGCCTGCCTCGAAGTGCAAGGACCGGAGTTCAATCCCTGGTACCAAAAAGAAAAAAAGAAAAAAAAAAAATGGGAGATGAAAAGGAAAGACTATATAGGTGAAATAATATTTCCCACAAATCAGTAACTGTTAAAGGTCATCTCTTTTTACTATTCTCTCCTCTTAAGTGTATATTTGAAATTTTCACAAAGGAAATTTTTCTGAACACTTAGCTATTGCTATTACTACCTAAATACAACTAAGAGAAGTATAGAAGTAAGAGAGTTCCATACAGATGCTACCTGCTTACAAATGAGGAACCGTAGCAAAAGCCATTATAGGCAACAGTCACATGGCACCAGGTGTAACAATTCCCAATTTGAAACTATACTACAAAGCCACTGTGATAAAATCAGCATGGTACTGGCAAAGAAATAGGCCTGAGGATCAATGGAACAGACTGGAAGACACAAAAACAAATGCAGATGTACTC
>NW_022900946.1:5618728-5636734 GCF_012274545.1 Fukomys damarensis | reverse complement strand
AAGTATAGAAAAGAGAGTTCCATACAGATGCTACCTGCTTACAAATGAGGAACCGCTACTTCCAACCAGGGTAAAGGAACCTTAATACAGGAGTTTTAAGGTGGTCTTTGAGGAATGTGTGTACCCTGGACACAAGAGGGGGAAAAAAGAAAAAGTAAGAGGTGGTAAGTATGGTGCAAAAATAAGAGGCAGCAAGGTGGTCAGATGACTAAAAAAAAACAATGGGGACAGAGTCTTATTGCTGCAGACACTGTATATTTTTCATCTATTCTTGATATCAATCCTATGAAGAAAGCATAATTATTACTCTAATATCCAACATTATTCCAATAGAAAAGAAATACTGGTTGGCTAAGAAAGAGTGGTTGTCAGGCTGGAGTTTTAGCTCAGTGGTTCCAGTGCCTGTTTCACAAGCGCAAGGGCCTGAGTTTGATCCCGGTACCAAAAAAAAAAAAAAAAAAAAAAAAAAACAGTGGTTGTTTGTCTGAGATCCCCTGACCTGACCAACAGCTCTGATTCCAGCTCCTTCCCTGGGTTCCACTGCTTCCCCGGGGTGGGTAAAAGATGGGTCTCATCACAGGGAATTTTAAAAGACAACCTAAGGAATATACACCACCCCTCAAAATAAAAGGAAGCCCAAGAGCAATTTTTGAGAAGAGAAACAATGTAATTACAGATAAACTTTAAGGCACTTAATCTGGCAGCAATAAAAGCTCAACTTGAAGAGACAGTTTAGAAATAAGGAGAAGGGCTGACCGAGACAGAACTAGAGTAATTCTCCTCTCCTCTGAAAGACATACATACACATATGTGCCCGCACACCTACATGCATGCACGCACATGTGCTTTTTCTTTTGCTTCCTCTATTCTACCACCAATTCTAGAAATACTGTAGTTTGTCAATCTTAGATTTACACAATACATTACGCTCCAAGAAACAGACATAAAACCTTAGGCGTACTGACCAAAACAGCGCTATCACCTCCTCAGAACTGACACTTTTTTGAAAGTAAAATAAAATTGTACATTAGGTATGGTGGCACACACCTGTAATCCCAGCACTTAGGAGGCTGAGGCAGAAGGATGGCTGCAGGTTTGAAGCCAGCCTGGGCTACACTGTGAGTTCAAGGCCAGCCTCAACCATACAGCAAGACCCTGTCTCAAAAAAAATTATTTTATAAATAAACATTTCTGGCAGCTGCGCCAGCCTAGCACACACGGGACCCTTCAAGTATGAACTATGGAATAGCTCATTTTTTTCACCAAATCAAGATACAGGACTCTATTCAATATCAGCTATTAATTTTAATTAAACATCTTCAGGTATTCTGTAACTTGGAGTATATCCTACATGGTTCAACATATTTACTAATTCAATTAACGAACCTGCTAGGTCCTTATCCAATTCACTAACAAAAATGTTGTTGGAGATGGGACCAGATGGGAAAACCAGCAGTGCCATTAGAGAACTGCAAGACTGAAATAAGCAGGTCAGTAAAATAAGTAGTAATAACAGGCAGAGCATCTGATGCCAAAGAATTCTATAGACCAATACAAAGCACAGGAACTACATTATCAGGTTGCTTCTTTCCCAAGACCCTGGTTATTTGGGGGAAAGGGGAAGAGTACTCAAGCGGCCATAAGCTGAGAACAAGCACCTACATTATTCTGAACATTTGCTAGGTGCTTAGTTCCTACACTAAAATTTAACACTTGTTAGTTTTATTTTGCTTTTTGAGACAAGGTCTCAATATGTAGTCCAGGCTGGCCTCAAACTTAGTGATTCTCCTGCATCAGCCTCCCAAAGGCTAGGATTGCCATGCACCACCACACCCATCACTAAGCCTTTACTTCTATCTTTTCACTCAATGTACACAAAAACTATGCAAGACTGCAGTCCTAGCTCTGCCATTTACTAGCAATGAGTCCAAATATACAAAAATTTTAAGGTGGGGCAACAACAATGTTTCTTTCACGATTGCAAAGATTAAAATTTAAAACTAAATAGGATTCACTCTGTAAATAGTCTGGTTCTACATAAATTATCTATACCTTCTTCCTACTACTTCTTAAATCTCCTGAAAATCAGATGACTCTGACCAGCATTAAAGATTAGAAGAATGCCAAAAGTGAAAGCCAAACAATTTAGTGATCTGGTGATAAGCTGAAAACTTCCTTCAGTGGGAGCAGAGATACTAACAAAGGCATCTGCTGACCCATCCCATGAAATGTTCTGAAGTGAGAACCATTTGTTTGTGGATACACTGTTTGCTATTATCCCAGCTAACAAAAGGAGGGAAGAAGCAACAGATGTCCAGTGGCTGGCCAATTCCTCTAGGAACTGCCACAGTCGGTGCCATGAAACAGGGCTTCTAAAGAGACAACAATCACAACCCACTGAAAGACAAGACATCCCATTTTCCATGGCAAAAATGTTTGTTAAATATGAAAGGTCATTTGAGGAACAGCCAATAAACAATTAATTAGAATATGTTTAAAGGAAGAAGCCATAAAGGACTTCACTCAGTTTTGAGTGATTTCTTTCCCTCTACTATACATAAAAGCTGTGTGTGGGGGTAAACTATGAGGTCACTGTTTTCCAGAGTCTTTACTACAGGAAACAGCTGTGCAGAACTACACAAACAGAGAACACTGCCCCATTTAGCAGCCCCTCATTGTGACAAGTGTGTGGTGGAGATAGGAAAAATCCATCAAACCACACTAATAACAAAACAAAAGTGGCAGAGTCAAATAAAAACTTTAAGCCACACAAAGGGAGATGAAAAACAACTAAGGATGAAAACCTGTATTATTACAACTGTGTCCCAGATATTTCCATGCTTATATCAGATCAACTCCTTTCTATATGGGCCAGCTTCTTTCAACTTGATTTACTTTGCACAGTACCTGAAAATGTAACATTTAACAAATATAGTTTAAAAAAAAAAAGTTTCCCAGGGCTCTATTTCAAATACTATAAGATCTGTCCAAAATTGAACTCTAAAAACATTTTGTTTTCCCAATCTTGAAGACAGCCATCCCAAGACATTGTTTTGAGAAACCCCAATGGTCTTTTCCTCTCCTCTTTATTAATCCCTGGCACATACGTAAAGCTGCCAAACACTGTCAAACTCTGCTTCCATTACACATTTTATGTATGTTCAAAAGTCAGAGGAAATAAGCAAGAGACAAGGAAAAAAAGAAACTGAATCCAGCCCCATCTGAAAGGGGCCGACTCCCTCCATCTCACCTAGGACTTCTTAAATCCAGTGACAAAAGACAATACTATTACAAACAGCAGCCCATTCTATTTTCAGAGAACTTGCTCATAAAATTCTGTATCCTGACACACTCTCTTTCAATTTCTCCCTTCCTCTTTGAAAGCTAAAGCCCAAGAGTAATCACAGTTCTCAAGTTAGGTCTGACCCAAGTCCACGACACAACTGGCCTTCACCAGCAGCACACCCACTTTCACAACAGAGGCTGGTGTGCAAGCTGCCCGTGGCTGCACTATAGGCAGCTGCATTGGGTGGAAATATTATAGGCAGTCAGACAGCAATAAGCCCTCAGAGGCACTGCCAAAGACCAGAACACATCAAAAACTGGCAGAGGGCAGAAGATTAAAGTCACCAGGACCAGATTTAAGTAGTTCCCCGAGGAATAACCAAAAGTGTGGGACTACTGACACACTCTTGAGATTTCCCATACAAATAAACCGTTATGTCATCAGGGGTGGGCCAACCTCGCCCATCCATTAGGACTAAGACTAAAGGTAGGACTACAGATTATCAAGCAAAATTAATGATGTCACCCATATGCCCTTCATACTACTGGATCAGTAGCAGCCAAGCAGCTATACCTGTAATCGTAATGATCAGAGTTTTGACCCCCGTTGAACCCACCTCATGACTCTGGCAACCTATTCAGGACCCCTCCTGTCTCTCAGGAGCTATTCCTATCCCCCATTCCTATGCCCCAGTAAGTTTTCCTATGCTTAACCTGCACTGTTCCTTAGAATTCATTCTTCCAATTCAGGAAACAAGGAGAAATCAGTGTATCTGACATCTAGCAGGTTGGGGGTTATGTTATTTTCTTCCTATATCACTTTGCGGCCTCTTCTGTTCAGACTAGACAATATACTGTGCACCTTCATTCCACAAACCAGGCACAGAGATTCAGGGCTGAATTAAGACATAATCTTTGCCCAGGCAGGCTTGGGAGAGACAGGCAATAATGGTTTATGAAACTGAATCCTCTTGCCTCTGAGAGTGAGCTTTTCTGTTTTTAAACAGTTCAAACAACATGGAGATTATCTGATCCTTGGAAGAATGTACGAATAAATTAATCCAATCCTGTTTCCCTGTGAGGAAACAGCAGTTAATAACTCTTTCAAATTCTTTCTCAGTGAATTCAGGCTTTCTGCACTGTGACATTATTTTATGTTTTGTTGAGAGTTACTGATTTTATCAAGGGCAGGCAGGCACTCAGCAGATGGTTATCTGTTCCAAATTAACGTAGACACTTAACATTAAAATTCTCACAGGATTTTTGAAAGCTTACAAAATGACCCAATATCTGGAGAACTTTTAAACAATAATACGAGAAGAATAAGCAAGAACAGTAATAAGTGGTAGCAATAGAAGAACTGACAAAACAATACGAAGTATCATCAAGCTCTAAACACAAAGAACCCTTTCGTATCTGTAAAAGCAGGGTGATAATAAGGTTGGGGAACAAGGGGAAAGAAAACTTTAGTTGATGCTCACTGAGCACTGATGTTGTCAGGCCCTCTACAAGGTTCCCTTCGCACTTATTTTTAAATCAGACTTCTGAAGCAGATATATCCTTATCTCCATTTCACAGACGACGAGATGGAGCCCAAAGAGTCAAGGTCCCAAGGTAAGTGTTCCAGCAGGGCTAGAGCCAGGCAGTCTGGCTCTCCAGCACAAGGTGCTGGCCACTCCCCACCCTGCACCAGATGAGAAACAGCCAACCTGAAAATACTCTCTTTACACAGACACTAACATCAACTCCAAATTATTAACCAGATAAATATTTTTGAACACATTAGAAAAAAAACTAAGAAATACATCTTATATGTAAAATAACGTTTCAGTTATACAGCAATAAAAGAATAAAGGAAAGGGACAGATCCAAAAATATTAAAACCTTCTTTAATATATAAAAGTATCAAACTAAAATTAAAAAGCAAGAGACAGAGGGGAACATATCAAAAGTACTGAAAGTTTAATGAAGCTGTTACCTTTCACAAATAAACACTATAAAGTTAAATGTATAAGCACTATTATATGATTAAAAGAGGACAAAAAGAAGGACAGAAGGAAGCAAGTAAGCAAACTGGTTTCAAAATCTCCACAGACACCATGACTAAATGGGATTTATTTCTGGAACGAAAAGAGGTTCAACATGAAAATCAAGCAATGTAATATACCATACATTAAGAGAATGAAAGGGAAAAGACAATCATTTCAGTGGATGCAAAGAAAAAGCATTTGAAAAAAAACTTCAATTTTGTGCTGTCTCTCTGTTCTGCTCCTTCTCTCTCTCTGCACTGCCCTCCTGAATAAAGTCTCCTGTCAGGGAAAAAAAACTCATTTTGTGATTAAAAAAAAAAAATTCCCTCTGCGTGCTGGCACACACCTATAATCCCAAGCACTCAGGAGGCTGAGACAGGAGGATCACCATGAGTTCTAGACCAGCCTGGGCTTTACAATGAGTTCAAGACCAGCCTGAAACACATAGCAAGATCTTGTCTCAAACAAATAAATAAATTTTAAAACCTCAACAAACTAGGAATAGAGGGAAACTTCCTCAACATGATAAACCCCATGAGTGAGAAGCCCACAAATGAAGACTGGAAGCTTTTTCTCTAGGACCAAGACACAAGATGAAAAAGCCCACTCTATTCAACACCATTCTGAAAGTTTTAGCTGAAGCACTTTAGGCAAGGAAAAAGGAAAGACATCAAAATTGGAAAGGAGCGAGTAATCTCTGTCCACAGATAACATGATTAATCTTGTAGGTAGAAAATCCTAAAGATTTAAAAAAAAAAATTGTTAGACAATGAGTAAATTAAGCAAAGCTGCAAGTCAAAGACAAAATAAAAACAACAAAATTATTCTATGTACAATACCAGCAAGAATTAAATATTGAGAAACAAACTGTTAATCAAAGAGAAGAAAAAGGGCTGGGGATTTAGCTCAGTGGTTCGGTGGCCTGCCTTGCAAGCACAAGGACCCGAGTTCAATACCCGGTACCAAAAAAAAAAAAAAAAAAGAGAGAGAAGAAAAAAATACTATTTTGAAAACTACAAATCATAGCTACATGAAGAACCCTAAATTAAGAAGACAAATAAGGATGGGGATAAAGCTTAATGGTAGAGCACTTGCTTTCCATGTACAAGGCCCTGGGTTCAATTCCCAGCACTATAAAAATAAATAAACACATGGACAAATAAATAAAATATATATGTCAAGATGACACTATTACCCAAACTGATCTACAAATACAATACAATCCTTACCAAAATTCTAACAGTATTTTTCTTAGAAACAGAAAAGCCCACCCTTAAATTCATATGGAATCTCGACAAACTAAAGCCAAAGTGATCTTGAAAAAGATAAAGTTGCTGGCATTACACCTAATTTCAAAACTTACTACACAACTCCAGCAATCACAACAGTGTGGCACTGGCATCAGGACAGACTCACAGACAAATGGACTAGCACAGGAACTGAGGCGCCCCACGGATCTCTACCCACTGACTTTCCACAGGGTGCCGACACTGTTCTGTGAGAAAGGTCAGTTTTCTCGGCCATGGTTCTGGGAAGACTGCAGGCCAAACAGAAGGATGAAGATGGACCCTTCCCTCACACTATCTGCAAAAATTAATCTATAATGGATTAAGAGCCTAAATATAAGAGTTAAACTAGAAAACTGCAAGCAGACACAGAGGGGAAATGCCATGACTGGGTTTGGCAACAATTTCTTAAATATGACACCAAAAGAAAAAATGGATTAAATAAACTTAATGAAAATTAAAAACTTTTATGCTTCAAAGAACACTATCAAGAAAGTTGTCCTTTGACAATCCACAAAAGAAAATATCTGCTAACTATAAATACGACAAAGAATTAACATCAGAATATATAAAGAAATCTTACAACTCATCTAAAAAAACCCAACCTATAAATGGGCAAAGGACTTTAACAGACATTTCTCAAAAAAAGAAAAGATATACAAATGACCAATAAACACTTAAACATATGCTCAACAGCTTTAGTCATAAGAGAAAAATGTAAATTAAAACCACAATGAAGGATCACAGCCATTGGGATGTATTTCTTTTTTTAAATGGAAAACTGCAAGGGTTGGCACAGATGTAGGGAAATGGGCGCTTACACGCATGCATTGCTGGCAGGAATGTAAAACAGTACAGTCACTGGAAGACTGTCCGACAGCTCTTAAAAAAGTTAAACACAGAATAAGCATATGATCCAAGAAAACTGAAAACAGATCCAAGTAGATATCAATGCCCACAGAATCAATCTTTACAACAGCCAAAATGAGGAAACAACTCAAGTGTTTATAAAGACATGAATGGAAAACAAAATGTGATACAGCCACATAATGGAATATTATGTAACCATAAAAAGGAATAAAAACTCTTACACATGCAACATAAATGAACCTTGAAAACATTTTTTTAGTAAGTGAAAAGCCAGATATGAAAGGATCTTATTATATAATTTAATCTCTATGTGGCATCTAGGAATAGGCAAATTCATAAAGACAGGTATTTGAACAGAGAATACTAGAGACTGAGGGAAGTTACCATTTAATGTGTGTACTACATCTGTTTGGGATGATGAAAAGCTTTTGAAATGCATAGTAGCAATGATCATACAACACGCTGAATGAACTTAATACTTAGGGATTGTACACTTCAAGACTTAAAATGATAACTATATAATATTTTACTACAATAAAAATATTTTTAATTCTAATAAGTAAATAAGCAAAGAATGGCTATAACAAACTTAAATTATAAAACCCAATTTATTCTGCAAAGGATTTTTGGCCATCTGCTACACGCCACTAGGTAGAGTTTAAAATCCAACTAGCAGCATTGTAATTTCTGTAATTTCTTGTTTTTGAATAACAATATAAATTTTTGATGCCCCCATGATATGTCTAGAAAGTGTTCCTAAAGAAACATGACAAAGTAAAAGACTATTCATGCGACTCATGTTCATTAACACAAAAAATAGGTAGTATATGATCACTTAGTAATATGATAATATCCAGTGAATCATTAAAATGCTAAACAGTATTATGAATACTACTTAGAAAGATACACACTGCATTACAGGATCATATCCAGCTGCTCTGGCCAGGATGACAGCATGCAGACAGGTACAGACATCAATGGTCCCTTGGGGCAACACGTGTTCAATAACCTGAGAGCACAGCTATTATCACTACAGTACCCTGAGTTCAAGTAGAAGCTCTGGCTTTGCAAGTGTGTAAAAAACAGACTACGACAAAGCAGACTAATAGATTTAGTGCTAATTTATTTTATTGGTTGAAATGATTCTACCGGGGATTGAACTCCGGACAAGGCAGGCAGCAGAACCACTGAGCTAAATCCCTGGGCTAGAATGAATTTTTTTTTTTAACTCAGATTTGGGGGCTTCTAGGAAATAGAAATCTTTAGCCAGAACTCTACCCTAAAATACCAAATCTTTCCCCATGAACTACCATAAGACCTCAAACATATCATACCTAAAATAGAATTTATCATGTTTGAAAAGTTCCAATTTGCCTCAGATGTCAAATGTGGCCAGTGCCCAAGAGGCTAAGATACACACTTTATTCCCTGTCCCTGCCTCTCTCTCATCATCACTCCATCAGTCACTTTCCTGTCACCAGACAAAATAACTGACACTCGCAACTTGAAGGGGGAGAAGTCTATCTGGCTCACAGTTTCAGAGGTTTCAATCCACTGCTGGCTGGCTCCAAAGCAGGAACATCATGACAGATGTCTTGGATAAGCAAAGCTGCTTAGCTCATGGCGGACAGGAAGCAACACAGGGAATAGCACCACAGAGGAAGGGGCCAGAAGCCAGATAAAGTAATCAAGGTCATGCTTTCATGATCCATACCCAGAAGTGTATTTTACTAATCCCCTGGGCAGCTGTGAAGTCAATCAAGTTAACAATACAGTTTATCACACCATCCATCCTCAATGTTGCCAGAGTTTGACTGATCATTTAGTTTTAAAATAAGTAAAAGTACAAGACAATCACACCACAATCCTGCCTAAAATTCTTTGGTAGCTGACCTCAGCGGGATACTATTCTCTGATATGACACCCAAGGACTTCCAGATCCAGCTCTGCCCAAACTATCACCCAGTGGGCATCTTCCTATCCTACCAACCACCATCCTACTTCTCTGCTACACCAACTACACTTTTTCCACCTTTCCTCATCCACCTAGATGATTCCTATCAAATGCTTCAGAAGACAGTCCAGCTGTTATCTTTCCAGGCCCTCACAAACTCCTGCACTCCTCCCTAGGTGATCTCTCCCAGGATATTACCTGAACTTTTGTAAATAACTTTTGTGTCCTACTCTTATTTATTTATGTGCCTGTCTTCCCTTCTACATCCTGAATTCTTGAGGGCATGAGTGACCTTGCTTATCCTCGTAACTGAAGTACCTTGGAATGTAACACCAACGCAGGGAATTTGCTCAATAAATCTGTAGGCATAAGTCTGTATATACTGGGTCTACAAAATACCATGCTGAGTCTGATTCTTAACAGGAATAAATCAGTATTTCTGCAGCTACACACTGTACTCAGAGCTAAAAGGAGGATGTCAAACTGTAAAGTAATCCTAGTTCCATCACTGCCTCCCTGGTTTTCCGCCTACCTCCATGACTGCAGCACTTTCCACAGGTGCTCTCAGCCCTGCACGTTCTCAATTTTATTTTTCCCAAGGGCCTCGCCTTGAGCTTTTGACCTTCTCTATACACTCAATATTCACCTTGCTTCAATTATCATCTCTATGCTGTCCTAAATCACACCATCCTTCAACTGTCTATTAAGGTTCTCTTTCCATGGGATAAGGAGTCATATCCAAGCACCCAGCCCCACATTTTCAAATTCAGTGCATAATCTCCTTTCTCCTGTGCTCCACAAACCACTTCCCCTTCCAACTGCTCAATTCCTAACCCCCTTATTTCTCCATTGCCCAGGTCTGAAACCTCAGTGTTCCTCTTACCACTCCATCTCTTGCAATCTTAATGTTATGATATCCTGCAAAATATCTCTTGGATTCATCCTTTCATCCTCCTTTTCCTCATTTTACACCCACAGTGGTTTTATCCCTGCTTTTACTTTCTCCTTTGTCTGATGCATTTTAATCACTGTCAGATCCATTTTTCTAAAACATTGGTTTTACCAAACCAGTCTCTGCACAACTCAGGAAGCCTCAAATGAAACACCACTACTGATTGTAGCTTAGAGGCTAAACTGCTGTGTCAGATTTTCAAAGCTACCCATAATTTGCCCCTTTTCCTCTCCCAGCTATCCACATTTATTTCCCTTTTTGTTCAAATCAGTGGTTCTCAACCAGGGGTAATTTTGCCTCCTGGGGGACATTTGGCAATATCTGGATCAATATTTTGATTATCAAGATCACACAGAAAAAGGCAAATACTACTATCTAGTGCACATGAGCTAGGGTTTCTGCAAAACATCCTACAATGAAGCCAAGGCTGAGAATTCCTACTCCAAATCAAGGTTCTTGTTCCTACACCACGCCTTCACCATGCCTTCGCTCGGAATACTTCCCCAGGAAGCTGCAATGTTGGATCTCTTCCCCTTAATTATTCCTGCCTTATTTATTTCAAACCCTCTTCTAAGTCTGTCACACATGGCTTTCCACACCATCTACAGGCTTATGGTTCTCAAATGTTTATCTCTAGCAGTATCAATTTTCTAAACTCTGGATTCCCTTATCCAGCATTGTCCTAGACATTTAATACATCTGAACTAGACTCCTTACCATTCCGAAACTGCTTCTCCTCGATTAAATACACAGTTCCAGCAATCACTGAGTTGCTCAGGACAAAAAGCTGAGAGTTACTGCCGAAACTCCTATTGCTTCAGTGCCTTCTCCCAAGTCAAGCCTTTGGCAATCCTGTCAAGAGGCTACCTCAGAGATGTATCCCAACCCATCCCCTTCTCCCTCTCCACCCACCACCACCTCTACTCGGCCTATCACAAAGCCACCTGCCTGGTCTCCCTACTTGTACTCTATTCTCTATTCAGCACCCAGAATGACCTTTTCATGCTTTACTGAGATCCGGCCAGAACTCTGCTTAAAACCAGCAACCGCCATCTCATTGCTCTTAGAACAAAATCTAAACCCCTCACCATGGCCTAAAGACCCCATAGGATTTGGTCTCTGCCTGCCTGGCCCTTCCCCTTTTCCAGCCACATCTGTCCCACTCTGCTCTGGTTCTCTAAGCTGCAAACAATGCCTGCAGACATTTTTTTTTTTTTTTTTTTTTTTTTTGGTACCAGGGATCAAACTCAGCTCCTTGTGCTTGTAAGACAGGTGGTAGAACCACTGAGCTAAATCCCTGGTCCTACCTGCAGATTTTAAATGCACCCCCAGCTCTTTCTAGCTGTAGAGCCTTTAATATTCATCTTATTCCCCATTAGTCTGGTCACACCCATTAGTCTCTCTCATATACTTTATTTTTTCCTTCTTAGCTCTTATATTTTTCAATTTCATATTCATCAGCATTTACTGTTTAGTATCTGATGTCTCCTCTATGACAATACAAAGTCCATCAAGGAAAGGACCATCAGGACCTCTGTGTTTTTTGACCATTACTATACCATTTTGTTTACCACTACACCCCCAATGACTAACACTGTGTAATAGGAGTACACAGAATTAGGAATTCAAATTTGCAGAAGCTTAATGGCTGACAATGAGTGGAAGGATGAATGAATGAGTCTTCTACTTATACTTCAGTTCACAAATGCACCCTTCTCTCAACTCCCCCTGACCTTTCTGTCAGTACAATTTAAAATAGCTTCCTTATAAACAGGTAAGTTCTATGGGGCAAGAATATTGTCCCATAATCTTCACTTAATCCTCTATTCACAACCTATCACCAAAACTAGCCCTTTACATGAATAATTGTACAGTAAATGTGGCTGTGCTTTGAAGGTGTCCCACCAAAGTTCACATGCTGGAAACTTAATCCCCAATCCCAGTACTGAGACCTTTAAGAGTTGACTGGGTCCTGAGGGCTCTGCTGTCAAGGACTATGAACACCATCTGTGCAGGAGGCGGTCAGTCACTGTGGGAGCAGACTCCTGATAAAGCTCCAGCTCTCTTCCACTCTTCCTCTCCATCTCCCACCCCCAGCATGAACACTCCTGCTTGTCTTCCATCTTCTGTCAAGGGATGATGAAGTAGAAGGTACTCACTAGGTGTAGGACTGTGGCCTTCCCAGCCTCCAAAACTGTAAAATTAAAATGTCTTTTCAGGCCAGGGATTTAGCTCAGTGGTTTCACCACCTGCCTCACAAGCACAAGGACCTGAGTTCGATCCCCAGTACCAAAAAAAAAAAATTCTTTTCTTTACAAATTGCTCAGTCTTTGGTATTCTGTTATTGCAGCACAAAACAAACTAGAAAATCAGCAAACATGGAGTTCCATAATTATCCTACATATTTTAATCCCCTAAGTAGTCCTCTTGGAAGATTTTAAATTCTTATGAGTCTAAGCTTGATAAGAAGCTGCATACATCAGCACAAACGTTACCACAGAGATTCATATATGTTTACATATGCAAGTAAACTGTCTGAAAGCAGTTTCTTAAGAAAGACTTCCAAAAGTACCTGAGCCTGGGGAGGAACGGCACACACAGGAAGTTAGGAGCAATGACTTTATCTTCACTACATTCCAGCACCACAGTCTCAGAAGAAAAAAATGCTACACATTTCAACATGTCTCCTCTGCCTCAGTTTTATGCTGAGACCTGTTCTTTCCATGATTGACTAACAAAGCCAGCAGAGGACCAGGACTCAGTTGCTCATCAGCAGTACTTTGTAGGAGACACTATGAAATATCAATATACTTCCTACAAACCAGGAAAACTAATACCATAGGTCTACAGCAAATGAAAGCCCCCAAGCATGTGTCCATGCAAAAGGTGGGTATGAAATTAACCAAGTGGACTCCTTTAATCACTAGGCTGTTTGCCAATACTCATTTATACACATGTATTCCTTTTGTACTTTGAAAAGGCTCACTTTCAAGCACTACTACACACTAAAGCATGAAGGAAAATATATAGGAGAGAATATTCTACTTATGAATTATTTTGTTTTACTGCAAATTTGGAAGGAGTCCCCATGGTTCTTTTTATCCTCCCTTTTAACTGTTTTTTGGGAACATGGCTTGAAAATTACTGCTATAAAATTCATCTTCCTTATTTAAAGGATGACCATGACATTTTTTTACTTGCAAAAGGTCGATGAAAACTAGAAATACCAAAGCATCTGTAAAGAACCTAGAGCATCTATGCTATAAAAATTAAAGCCACAGCTGATTTGCCCTTAAGATGGCATACTGAGTATTCAGATTTCAAAATGATTTATTTACTCTCACTGTTTTACTAAAAATTGACTGATAACAAGTGTCAAGTCCAAGTTTTATCAAATGCCACTGTAAACACATAAACACAGAAAAAGAACAAAGTAACAGAGGAACCATGCTAGAGGCTGGGAGAGTAAGGGAAACTTGCTGCTGCTCAAAACACTCACCCAACAGAGTTTCTCAACCTCAGCACTACTGACCTTTAAGGCCAAATAACCCCTCACTGGGGGAACAGGATGCTGTACTGTATCCGTAGAATCCACCAACCAAATGCCTAGAACACTCCCCCCCCAGTCGTGACAACAAAAAACAGAAATGTTCTGGAGGGTGACAGAGGAGTGAGGTGCTAGGAGGCAAATGTGCCTGAGCTGAGACCAGCTTTCTAAGAGCAGGAGGAATAAATATCTGTACAAAAGGAAAAAAGAAAGAAAAAAGGATTCAGACTGCAGCTAGACAGCTTCTTAAAGCCTATCATGGTGGAGCCAGTCAACTTGTTTCACTCATGGATATGAAAGCCTGACTCTAACAACCAACTAGCCTGTCCAAAACCAAAAGATCTGACAAACTCCTAACACTCAACTCGATGTGATTAGAAAGCAAGAAAGAATTCCAGCTGAAAAAGTTACTGAGAAGTAGAAATAACTTTGTTGTAAAATGACAAAAGCACAAAGACATAATGAGTGTTTTGTAGAACTCAAGACAAATATCTCAAGAGAGCAAATTGGCTTTATTACTTCTGCCAATTCATCACATTGCCAATTCCAATGGGGTGGCCGCCTGCAGTAGGAACAGAGCAAAGTTCTGAGGTTGAACGCAAGAGGAAACAATGCCTGCCACAAACACTGGGGTATGGTGACAGCTAATCCTCACATTCACCTTCAACTTTCTTTAGTCAAAATTATACCCGTCACATTAGACTGTAACAAAATATTTGAAAACAAAAAAACAGAAAAAGGTAACCAAGCCTCCAATCCTCCACAGTACCATCAGGCTTATCTAACTGCGTGAAAAAAAGAAAAGAAAAAAGTCTCATATCACTGCCCTACTTAAAAATCAGCTCTGGATCTCAACTTTCAGAAGAAAAAGTCCCAACCAGCCCACAGGGCCCTTCACAGTGCCGTCACAACACACTCCTCCCAAGTTCTCTGTACCCATGGCTCTCCACAGTGCACCCAGCCACTAATGTCTCACTGTTTCCCCCAAATACTTGCGTTTTCACACCACCTCCACCACTCCCCTGCCCATAAACTTCTGCTCAACCTTCAGAACACTGCTCAAAAGTCACTTTTTTGTGATGTTTTTACTTGATTCCTGGAGCCTGCTATCCATGGTCGCTGGATTAGCAGCCATGTCACATAGGGGCTTGTTAGAAAAGCACACTCTCAGGTGCTACCTCAGCTCTACCAAATTCAAATACTCTTTTTAATAAGATCTTTATCTGAATTATGCACACACTAAAGTGCGAGAAGTCCTGTCCTGTGGAACCTGCCAAGTCCTACTAGATTCCACTCTTCATAAGCAGGTTCAATGTCTTCCCCTGTAACACCACACCTGACATACACATGGCAGGTGGGCATGCTGGTGGGCTGCCTTGGAGGTGGGCCCTTCTTTACTCCTCTCCCCTACTGAGGTTGGAAACCCACAAAGCCACCTTTCAGCCTCCCTGGCAGCCAACGGTTTACCAATGAGATGTCAGCAGAAGCCTGCACAGGGGGCTTCTGGAGGAACTTTTATTTCCCTACTTTCTGCATTCCTGGGCAAAAGCAGGGTGCCATTATCCCGCAATCATGAGGTGAAAAACATGAAACAAAATGCCAGTAACAGGATGCACAGTGGAAACAGAGATGGTCAAGGTCCTTCTTGGGCCCAGCAATCACTGGGCTACCTTAGATCCACCTGCCTCCAGACTACCATGCAGCGCTTCAGTACCTCTATTGCTCAGGGCACTCTCATTAGGGATTGTTCTTTCTTGTCCTAACTGCATGAGTGAACGAATGAATGCAGGTGAAATCTACAGGAACTTCAGAAAACCACTATTTATTTTAAAAGGGGGGGGCCTTTAAAAACTTGTTCAACTTTGCAAACTATGCCTTTAATGTCTCTGCGCTTTTAGAAGTATTGACCCATTTCTGTTCATAGCTTAAAGGATAAAAATAAAAATGTGAACACAACCTCATAAAAAGTAATGAAAATTGCCTTTAAGAATCTATTCAACTTTGCCAAAGTATGTATATCAATCAGTCCATGCACTTCCAGAACTATTAACCCATTTCTGCTCATAGCTTAATGGATAAAAAAGGGAAACCAACCTCATAAAGAGCAACAGAAGTTCACACACGAAGACACTGTAAAAACTGACTCTTACATTTTGAGTAAGAATAGAAAACTAAATTTAACCCTGGGCTCTGGCCTTGAAAAGCTTGCAACTGCTGTGGCTTACAGATAACTATATGCAAAGAGGAGAAGGAGGGGAAAAAAAAACAATCAACAGTAGCAAACAGATTGCCATTCTCTTACTTTCTTATTTTGAGATCTTTCTTTTTTACAGTCTTTATCTCAGTCAAGTATTTTCATCAAATTTTCAAGATCAACTGGTAACCATGTTTTCCTTTTGAGAAAAATAGGATTGAGCAACATAATTAAAATATAAGTAAAAAATATCAAAGGGGCAGAAGTGCACATAGGCAGTGCTGCTCCTCCTCAACAAGAAAACAAGACCGTGGGCCAGGATTTAGCTCAGTGGTGCTGCGCGTGCCTCACAAGCACAAGGTCCTGAGTTCCATTCCAGGACCAAAACAAACACAAATTTAAGAAAACAAGACCTTAATCAAGTACAGACTTCTCAGCTAGATCACCATTTTATACTGTAATCAAAACATTTACTTAAATGTATTTTAGAAATTTGATAGCTCCGATGGAAAGCCAGTACCACTTGCCATAAACAGAAGACAAATGTAAAAAAGAAAAAGCCAATAAAACCATAACCTTATTAAATTCAACTACTGTTGCCTAACGAAGCTTCTAAATCTCGTTTGTTTTCTCTTTATTTTAAAAAAGGGCGAGGGGGGCAAGAGGATGGTCAAAAACAGGCTGAAGTCACAGAGACTCTCTTGGTGGGATCAGGATAAAAAGAGAAAAAACTGAGTTTCTTGCTGTGTGATTTCAGTTTACTTCATATCATTAGCGATGTCCCACTCAAGAGAGTCCCTTAGACTCTACAACCATCATCTTTCCCTCCTGCTCAGAGTTAAGAGTCCAATTCCTCAGCGCACAGGAAAAGGCCCAACGCCAACTGGGCCCATCCTACCATTCTGCTCATGAACTCACCTCCTACTAGACCATCTAGATCCCCCAATCTACAGTAACCTGCCAGCACATCAATCACATCGCCAGGTTCTTTCTTCCAACCACCACCTGGTATTACCTCCTTAACTTACTGAAGTATCGAATAACAAAGGCAAGAGGAACAAATCCACCGCGGTCCACGAGATTCGGAAGTGCATAACACAGTAACCCATGAAAGCATACCGATCTGTAAGTCAAAAATGGGACAGTGTCCATCCTAATGTGTCAACTTGTTTGCTACAAGGTAGGCACCAGATGAAAACACCATGGCACAAAGAGTTTGAGTAACCTGCCTAGGTCACTGAACATTCCCCTAATGATACCCATTCCCAAGAACCCAAGATCCATGATAGCAGCGTCTTTCTGGCTCATAGCAATTCCCCTCCACAACGCCTAGCACAGGACCTGGTGTGTACTTAGGGGCTCTCAGTAAATACACGTTCAATGAATGAAAAAATGGGCTCCCCTTATAACCAGGGCATCTGTCCCAGACCTGAGTATCCAATGCCCCAGGGCTTAGCACAGGACCTGATGCTTATGCAGCGGGCCCTTCCTACATCTTGGATGAATGAATAGATGGAAAAACGAATGGGACAGCAGACAGATGGATGAATGGACCGACAGGCCTCCCTTATACTCAGGGGATCTGTCCCAGACCTCTTTGAATAAATATGCAATGCCCCAGTATCTAGGACAGGACCTAGTGCTTAAGCCACGGGCTCTCAGTACACGTTCGGTGAATGGATGGCTACATGAATGGACAGATGGACAGGCCTCCCTTACAATCAGGGCATCTGTCCCAATTCCTTCCGAGCATCCAAGGTTGAAGTCGGCCGGCCTCGCGCTGGCCGGTGCCCCAGGGGCTCACCTTGAAGTCGCGGCTGTGCTGCGGGGTGTACTCCAGGGTCCAGAGGGCCCGCACCAGGTGCGCCAGCTGCTCGGTGACCTCGCC
>NW_022900946.1:5600503-5618022 GCF_012274545.1 Fukomys damarensis | reverse complement strand
GCGCGCGCTCGCGGTCCGCCCAGCTGGGCCGCACACGTGACTCGCCTCCCTGCACCGCCCTTCCCACGCTGAAGCCACATCGGCCGCCATGTTGACTTTGGGAGTAGAACGGCCTGTTCAGCCAGACCAGATAACTCGAGGCCGCCGACGAGGTTCTGCGGCGTGAAGCCGGATCGAGGCCATGTGTATTGTGGGCACTGTACAAGCGCAGCAGTCGCTCTCGCTAAACTACGGAGTGGCAGACTCGCTGCTGTGGGCCTCTGGCTTTCCTGATTAGATGGCAAGAGATCTGAGGAAGGGGCAGAAATCAAGCTACTATCCCTTTTCAAAATGGTGACAGAGCTGGGGGACGTAGCCATGTCCTGTTGTGGTCAAGTTAGCTCCGTCTGGCTCCGAGGGATATTGGAGATCCAATGGCCTACGCACGACCCAAGGGCTATCACAGAGCCTGGCACATTCCTGTGGGTTTTTCTTCCAGACTGCACCTTGGGATGCCAGGGAAACGACGTTATTAGAATTACTTTCCTTTTCAGATCAGCCTTAAACTCACCTCTGAGCTGTCCCTTTATTCATTCATTTGTTCAGCAGTTACTGAGCACCAGCTATGTGCCGGGCACTGTGTTAGGCACTGAGAATACTACAAAGAACAAATCCAACACGGTTTCTGCCTACCATTTTACACTCTTAGTGGATACGTAGAACTTATGTGTTCCTTACATTATGACAAGTGTGGAATATCTTCTTTAATCTTCAATCCAATGCCTTTGAGATTGCCCTCACTCAAAGCCAAGTTTGATTCAAATCCTAAACTTGATCTCTAAACCAAAGGTCTGAGACCCGCGACTGTCACGGTGACCAGTCAGGTCATAGCAATCACTGAGGAACCCTGGTGAAGCATCATCTGTTGACCTACTAATATTGCAAGTGATGTGGCTCTCAATGTTGGGGAAAACATAGGGGATGATAGAGACAGTAGCACACTTCAAATCCTTCTGGAAAGTGGCTGCCGTGCAGCTCTAGTCCCTTGTTCCCATGCAAGAATGAAGGCTGCCAGATCATATGATTTTTTAAAAAGAAGGTGAAAAGCCTGTTTTTAAATGTGACTTCACTTAAAAAAGAGTTGGGGGAGGGGGCATTATGTATTTAGACTGCCTTCAGCCCCAGAAGTGTTACAGTAGTTTGTGGCCTCTTCTTTATACATTCTTTTTGCTAACAGGGCAAAAAGAATAGTTCTTTTTACTGCAGAAGGGAGAAATCGGGGAAGAAAGAGCCCTTCCCTTTTTAAAAAACATGAAGGCTACCTTACTCCCATTTCAGTAAATAGTTTTTCTCTCTGGGTTTCCACACTCTACAAAGTAGGGTACTGTGGTGTATCCCTAGGGTGCTCTGCATGGATTGAAATGACTTCCACTCCCACAACCTAGCCAAAACACCCATTCCTCGCAGCACCTTGAACTTCTCTGGACATCAAGAAGGAAGGGGTCTGGTCCTTCATACTAAAGGTGAACACAATGGCCCTCAACCTTTGCAGATGTTTGCTGCTCCCAGCCTTTGTCGGTTCCAATCCCTCTGCTGTGAACATCTTTCCTTGAACTTTTTCACTTAGCTAGTCTCTTCTCACCCTTAAAGTCTCACCTCAGGCCTCAAATCCCTCCAGAAGGTATCCCTTCCAGCAGCTCTTCTGGTACCTTTCAGTCATGATGCTGACCACAATGGAATTCAGTCTGCAGTCTGTCACCTTCACGAAAGTGTAGGCGCCAACCTGTAAGAGACCCGTGTCCTCAGTGAGCACTCGGTAAGGCAAGCATCCTATTGCAGATGCACTGTTTGGTAACAACGTGTCCAATGATATATACCTGAACTCCTTGGTGGGACTCCTGAGAACTCCATTCCTAGTCTGGCCCTTCCTATGATTCTAGGCCTACTGGTTTCTGAGGACCCCCAGAGCCATTCAGTGTGGCCAAAAAGGTTTCAAGAGTCTTTAGTTGGAGAGCTTAGAAGATGGTCATTCTTTTAAGATGAACTCCAATCAAGTTTCTCTAGTACTCCTTCAGACTGGGGATATAGCTCAGAGGTAGCTCACTTCCCTAGCATGTGCAGGGCCTTGGGTTTGATTCCCAGCACTGAAAAACAACAAAATGGGGTAATTCTTCCACCAGCTGTCTGTTACACTGAGAGAAGGGAAGGTACAAGGGGGAAAATGGAAGTAAGTACCAGTGAGTATCATCGTAGCCTGCAGCTGTATCCTTACACTGAAACCTGTGTATATCCAATGGTGTCAGCCCAAGGACATACTTGACATTTCATGCCTGACACTATCCATTTCATACGTGACACCTATTGTCAGGCTGACCTCCCAAGTGGTTCTATCCAGCCTACAATGAATAGGAAACACCCATTTCCTGTCCTGCAATAGTGTTGAGTTTTACAGCCTTTTCTGTATTGGAAAATTTAATGAACAATAATCCAGATGTCATCATCATGCTTGGGAACTCATAAAGACTGAAAATGAATCAGTTAACATTATTTAACACCTAAGAGATTTAGAGAAAATTACCTATTTCCTTAAGAATCAGTAAGAGGCATAATGCCCACTTTTTGAGGGTATTAGTGTACTTAGCAATGCATTCAACTATTTCATTCTTTGCTGGTAAGTAGCAAACAGGAAGCAATATCCTCTATTAAACATAAAGAGAAATTTAATAAGCTCACGTGATATATTAATGTGCTGAGGTATGAACAGCACAAGCCTGTCTTTCAGTTGACCAACTTCCTGTATGAAAAGGATGCAGAATTAGGGAGGACAGCTGAAGCTCCCACTATGAAAATTGGGCAGGGATTGGGGAGAAGGTGCACCCCTTCCCACCTCTCTTAGCTAGAACCTAGAAAGGTGAAACTAAGGAAGGGCAACTGCTCTACATGCATACCATCCTGAACATGCCTGATCTCGCCAAATCTCAGAAACTAAGCAGGATTGGGCCTGATTACTATTTGGATGGGAGAAAAGCCAACCACTTGCTCCTATCTGGATTTTGGCTCTGGAAGTGTTGACAAAAGTTCGGCTGGAGATAATGCAGTAAGTGAGCAAATCTGGTAACTACATTTTCAACAGTGAGGCTCCAGTAGTGTACAGTGCCAGGGAAAGTGGCTGCTTTAGTGGCAGGTTCTCACCAATGTCTACCTCGCTGGGTTTCTGCCCAGGCCTGTTTCTCCAGCTCTGTTTTTTTCTGAGTGAACCTGATAGGCTTCCTATAAATTCCTTTGTTGCTGAAACTAACCAGTGTCGGTTTCTGTTGTTTGCAATGAAGAAAATGACGAGCGGTGCATTTTTATTAGCAATTTGGATTTTTACTGGTGTGAGTTACTTGTGCAATTGTCCGCCTATTTTTCTTTATGTGTTCCTTTTATAAATGTTGGCCGATAAATAGTACTTTGTGTATGAGTTGTGTTATTCTTTAATCCATACCAACTCATTTGGTTATTTACCTTTTATTATGGTTTGGGTCTAGAAGTCCCCTCCCCAAAGCCTCACGCAGTCATAGGTGGCTGAGTGTGTGATCTGGTGTGTATGATGCTGGGGTTGAAGGTGGGTGATTACTAAATCAGTCCACTGATTGGTTTGGCACCGTGCCAATTCTGGTAGCCTAGATACAATACAAGGGACAAAGACAGGCTTGCCTTCTCCCTTCTTGCTTTTGCTACCTTGTGGGCACCATGAACTGCCATTCTCTGCTGTGTCACCCTGCCTTGGGGCCAGGACGGGAACTTCTACAAGCTGCGACCTCAATAAACCTTTCCTCTTTAACTTTGGGGAATTTTGTCTCAGCAACAAGAGAAAAGTAACTAAGACATCTTTCAACTGTGTTCGTGATGTTTTCAGATCACACAGAGAATTTTATTTATTTTATATAGTCAAACAATGATGAGTCTTTTTCATGAAGATTTTTTGACATGCTGAGACAAACCACCTTCCTCCATTCCCAGATCATAAGACAAATAATTTTGTGTTTTTGTCTAATTCTGCTATTGGGTTTTCTTCTCCTTACTTTTAATGTTTTCTCCCTTAGGACTTTATTTTTGCATACGAAGTGAGGTAGGGATCTACCATGGTTTGAATATCATTTGTCCCCACCAGAACTCATGTTGCTGAAGTTTGGTTCCTGTGTGGCAGTTAGGAGGTGGGACCTAGTGGGAGCAGAGCCTCGTGAAGGAATGAACCCTTCTCTCAGGTGAGTTTGTTCGTGCTCTCACAAGACTGGATTCATTACCACAAGAGCAGGTTTTATAAAGTGAGTCAGGCTTCCTCTGCTTTTTTATGCTTCCTTTCCACACAGCCCAATTGCCTTTCCCTTCTGCCATGAATTGAAGCATCAGAAGACTCTCTCCAGATGCTGCCACCAGATCTTGGACTTCCCAGACTCCAGAAGCATGAACTAAAATAAACCTCTTTTCTTTATAAGTAACCCAGTCTCTGGCATTCTGTTACAGCAACATAAAAAATAGCCTAAGACAGTATCTTGCTTTTTCCCTACCCTACATGGCTAGCCATTTGTCTCAGCATCATTTTAAAAAAATAATCTAACTTTTCCCTTTTAAAATGACATTTTCATCACCTCTTAAACTTTACATAAATTTAGCATTTTTTAAAAAAGCTATTCTATCCCATCTCTATATTCCAGAGTAATACAGGTTCAGAATATATTGAAATGTTTGATTACAGAAACTTCCTAGCATTTTATTAGGTATTGCTTGCTTATTTTCTCAAATAAACTTAGTCCTTGGGGATTAATTTACATAGATTAATTATGGAAAATTGACCTCACATTAATCTTAGCTGACAATAAAGTGTGTGTTTTAAAAATTATACCAGGACTTTTAATGTTCCTTAAAGAACTATAGTTTCCCTCCATAGGCCTTCTGTGGGCACAGATTAAATTTATTCAAACAAGGTACCATGGCTCACACTTGTTATCCCAGCTACTCTGGAGGGTAAGGCAGGAGACCGATGAGGCAGGAGGATCAAAAGTTCAAGGCCGGGGCCAAAGATTTAGCTCAATGGTGCCTCCACCTGGTTGCAGGCACAAGGTCCTGAGTTTGATCCCCAGTACCAAAAATAAGTTCAAGGCCAGCCTATCCCAAAGTAACACTTACACAGGGACTTGGGATGGTCTTCAGTGGTAGAGCATTTGCCTAGCATGTGAAAGGCTCTTGGTTCAATCCCCAGTTATACACACACGTGCACGTGTGCTCACACACACACACACACACACACACACACACACACACTTATTCCTAATTATTGCTACTATGAATGGGATATTTTTATACCTTCCTTTTTCACCCCTTATCAATAGGGCAAAATTATCTTTGCTACCAGCTCCCTTGATGAGCTTTGGTTCTTTCTCATAATTTTCAATAGATTCTCTTGGGTTTTTCAGGAATTCATGTTGATGCATGAGTAAAAATCTTGCCTCTTCTTTCACCATATTCGTGTCTCACCTTTTTTTTTCCTCTTGCCTAATTGCCCTTCCAGAATTCTGTTAACAATAGTAGTGAGAGTAAGAAATCTCCATTGTTCTTCACATTAATAGCAATGCTTTCAGAGCTTCACCATTAAGCATAATGCTTGCTTTTGGTTTGAAATATATATTATTTATTGCCCTAAAGTGGCATCCATTTATTCCTACTTCTAAAAGCATTATTATCAGACATGGGTCTTGAGTTTTATGAAGTACCTTCTGGGCATCAACAAAGATGAGCATCTGCTTTTTTTTTCCTCCTTTCTTCTATATACCCATCAGAAGTTCTTGGTTGCAAACATAAACCACCTTTTACTAGCTTGGGCTAGAAACGGAATTCTTTGCAAGGACATTGAGCAGCTCACAGAATTGCCAGAAAAGCTCAGAATCAGACTTGTGAAGCCAAAGAAAACAATACATAGTCAAGGTCCTGCTCCAGAAAAAGTTGCTTAAGATGTCACTGTTGGCACTTTCACCAGAAAGGGTCCAAGGAGGATCCCAAAGTGGAGCCAGAGAATTTAAATCCACCCTACCTATAGAATTAAGCTGTTGGCTCACTGACTCCCATTGCAGAAAAAGAATTTTCAGGACTGGTCAGTAAGAGGCATGGGGAGGATTTAGGATGAAGAAATTTAAAATTCACACTCTGAACAGTGCAGTGCAGTCATTCAGAGAAATGGGACATATTATGATCCTGAGCTGAGTTTATTTATGTGGTCTTGGGGTGTCTTCAAGATGGGTGCTCTAGGATGTGTATTCCTACTGTCTGTCAGGTTACCCATCTGGTGGGCTATGTCAGAATGCAAACTGCTCAATGTGTTTGAAGTCAACAGTTGACAGGTGAAAGGCACAGGTCCAGGGCCCAATTCACAGGCTCATTGTGTCTTTCACACCTTTAGTAATTTTTTTCTTTGAATGAATTCCTAAAAGGGAAAGGGACTTGAACAATTTTTGTGTCTTAAAGCTGGTTCAGATTTTCTTTAAAATGCAATTTTGAGATACCATTTTTCTTGTCTCCTTTTTGTCTATCTTTATTTCTTCTATATTGCTTCACAACCATCAGGGAAGCTGGACACTTGCTGCTGTCACTGACAGCATTAAATACATTGCTTTGTCTATTTGCTACAATCTCTTATAAAGTTTTATATCTATATTTATAGATTATAGTTTCCTGTGTGTGTGTGTGTGTGTGTGTGTGTACGCTATCTTTGTCAGATTTTGGTTTTACCAGCTTAAAAAAAATAATTATGAAGTACCCTATTTTCTTTAGCCTCTCATTTCAATGATGTGTTTTCAAATGCTGAAAGAAATTACCCTCTGGACATAGTGTGTGTTGGGGGAGGGCCAGTTCTTTGAAATAGTTTTTAATTTCTGTCCCTGAATATTGGTTTGTCTAGATATTCTTTCTCCTCATTAATTTTAATCCTTTTATTTTCCTAGGAAATTGCCCATATTTTCCAATTAGTTAGTAAAATCTTACAATGAACTATGTAAAAGTTATATTGCTTCTTAATAGAATCTCACAGATGTATTAAACATATTCCTCAAGTTGTGATTATGGTGCAGAATGCTAGCCTTCCCTGTTTCTGTACATTTGCTCTTTCTAAAGATGTTCACTGAGTGTCCTAGGTCCTTTTCTCATTGCTAAGAGAAAATAACTGACACCCAAAATTAAAGGTTTATTTGGCTCACAGTTTGTAGAGGTTTCTGTTCTTAGTTGGCTAGCTCCAAAGCAGGGTGACATGGCAGAGGGTCATTGCAGAGGAGAAACAGTTCATGGGAAAGCAGGGCAGGCAGAAAGCAGCAAGCAGCAAGCAAGTGATAAGCCACAACACTAGCTTTTGTGTTCTTTATATTTACCCTAGGGGCAGGTAGCATTCACACTCTTATTCCTAGCATCACACATTGTGAATCAGTCCCAGCATCACATCCTTAATCCCAGCATCACACACCCTAGATCCAGCCACCTCCAAAAACCCCAACCTGTGCCTGCATGAGGCTTTGAGGGGTGGGGGGACATCTAGACAGAAGCAATAACACTGAGCAGGATTATACTCAATGCTGTTGGTGCTCCACCAAGATCTTGTGAGTTCCGTCTGTTTTTGTGTATCCAGCCCTTAGCTCCCATGTGCTCTACTTGAATGATTGTACCTGTGACTCTCTTATGAAGACTGCTTGCAGGCTACCAACACTGCCTCTAAGATTCTCTTGGACAGATGGAAGGGCCTGGGGGTTCATCTCCTGGTGTGGTTCTTAACCAGTGACAGCTGGTTGCCAGAGTATGAAAACCAACATCTTTGCCTCCAAAAAGAAAGAAGAAACAGAAAAACAAACAGGACCAAATAAATAAATAAAAATAATGTTCACACTCATGAAAAAACAAAAACAATAATAAAAACATCTCTACCAAATGGCCCAAAAGCAATGAGACGGGGGGGAGAGAGAGAGAGAGAGAGATTTCTCTGTGATCTTAAACCTATGGTTGTCTTCTGGAGTCTGCAGTTTTGTGGCAGTGCCCAATTAGGTTGTGACTCTGCTCTCACTGGTGGACAAAGGAGGCAGCCAGAGTCTGGATCTGTGCTGGATCATCCCAGCAAGCCTGCTTTAGGATTAGGGCGGGGTGCTGATCCTAGTGCTTTCAAATCCATAAAAGTTCTGGCTGATCCTGGCCTCTGGTTGTGGGGCTGGAGCCTAAGACATTCAGCTTATAACACTCTGGGTGTCTCCTGCCCACCTGACCATGGCTCCCTGATTCTGCACATCTCCTGTGGCTATACCTCTAGACCTCATGGGTTTTGTAAGATAAAATTGTAGAAGATGTTGTTAGTTATCATTTGGATATAATGCAATGGGTCATATGGGATTGTCTGGATGATTTGAGCCTTGGAAATAAAATTTGAGGATAGGAAGGATAGAAAAGTAGTGTAAGGTAAATACATACAATTTTCTCTTCTCTACACCAACATTTCCCTAAAATTACAGTAAAAGCTGGAATAAAGATGTGACTGTACATAACAGATATCAGAAAAGGAGAATCCATTTAATGAGAGATTATAAATCAAGGCACTATCAGGAAAACTGAAATCAGTTTGTGGATTTCAAATGGGAAAGAGGGAAATCAAGGCTACCTCACCACAGCAAGACTGGGAGAAGGAAGGGCAGTCAAGACTATAGCACTCCTGAAAGGGAAGGAATGAATCTCAGGAGCAAGCCTGAGAATTCTGTTATATTGTAAGGGCCAGTTCAGGTCTGGGGTAAAGCTGCTGAGGCACCTTGGACCAAATATTAAAGGACATCAAAGAAGATTTTAATGCACTATTTTAATTTTTTTGGTGTTTTTGAGACAGGGTCTCATTATGTAGTTGAGACTGACCTGGAACTCACTATGTAGCCCAGGATGGTCTCGAATTTACAGCGATCCCCTTGCCTCAGCCTCCCAAGTGCTGGGATTACAGGAGTGCACCACCACACCTGGCTTAATGCAGTGTTTTAAAATTTTTTTTATTTGTTCTTAGTTATCTTAATTGTCACATAGGAATTGTACAAGTTTCGGGGCAGCTCATGCTCATCAGTCATCAGAAAATCCCCAACTTTGATATACAAACAAAGTGAGCCATCAGAGAAGAAGGAGAAGGATAAGGAGAAGAGGAGGAGGAGGGGAAGAGGAAGAAGAAAAGTAAAAGAAAGAAGAAAGAAATTTGGAAGAAATTTAGCCAAAGCAGAGAGCCAAAGAAAAGATTTTTTAAAAGATTATACTTAACACATCCAAAGACATAAGAAAATATATGGCATCTATTAAGAACATGATTTAAAGATAAGAATATATGGGAAGGGAACCAAGGATGGGAGAGAGGCAAGGAGAAGTAAAAAGAATTAAAAAGTGTTATGTACATGTACCAACTCCCATCAATGAATTTGTTCACCATGTACAGCAAACATATACTAGTAAAAATATTTCAAAGAAAAAAATGCAACATAAATGGCTTTTGGAATTAAGTATTGGATAGAATAAATTTAAAATTGAACAAAAGAGTTGGAAGATAAAGTTTCAGAACTTTCCTAGGAAGCAGAATAAGGCAGAAAACAGATGGAGAAACGAAATGAAAAGACAATAAAATTATAGCATTGATTCATTAAATTTCAAAAGTCAACTGAAAAGAGTTGTATGAAGACAGCAGTAATTTCCACCAGGAAGTAATAGAAGATAATGTCCAGAACTGAAGTACATGAGTGTCCAGATTGAAGATATCCAGGGCAATGTGTTTTACAAAGGGCTGTCTGAAGAAATGCAACTGGGAAACTTTAGAACACCAAGAACAAAATTATCTTTAAAATATCCATAGTTAAACAAGAAAAGCCACAGAGTCACCTTAAAAAGTGAATATTAGAATCTTATCAGAGTTATGAAAGCAAGAAGCTAAATGTAATACTTTCAAAATAATGAGGTGACACTATTCACAATAACCTATCATATAGCTAGGAGGAAGTCTGACAAGAAACACATAAGGCTTCCACCCTGAAACATTGCTAAGAGAAATTAAGAAAACCTGACCAAGACCTGTCATGTAAAGGTACAAGATCCCAATAATGAGTGTAACTGTACTGCATACCTAAAATGTACCAATAAACTCAATTTAAAAATTAAGAAAATCTAAATAAATAGAAGAATATACCATGTTTATGGTTCTTTTATTTACTTATTTATTTTTGGTACCTGGGATCAAACTCAAGACCTTGTGCTTGCGAGGCAGGTGGCAGCACCACTGAGCTAAATCCCACCATGTTCGTGGTTAAAGACAAAATATTGTAAAGATATGAGTTCTCACAAAATTGATCTACAGATTAAACAAAGTGTCACAATTTTTTTTTGTGGAATTTAACAAATTAATTCTAAACTTTCCGCGGACATGCAAAAGACCTAGAACAGCCAAAATCATCTTGAGGAATAAGGCCTTACACCACAGAGATAAAGATTTTACATAAATGACTTATCTTTGTTACTTCATGGATGTCTGTTCTTTATTATTGTTTTTTCCTCTAGTTCCTTTATACTTACTGCTTTTGTTCAGGCAGGAGATAAAAACTTGGGTCATTAATTTCGAAACATTTTTGAATTTGACATTTTACCTCACAAAAAGTTGCAAAACTAGTACATAAAGTCTTTGAAACTTTTGTTCAACTTCTACCTATGCTTACATTTTTCTATAACTAAAATAAAATATAAAAACCAATTTTTGGTATTAGTATAACATTATTTGTTTTTTACCAGTTTTAACAGATGTTCATGTGTGGGGGCCATCTATGCATTTTTGACCAAGTGTATAGATTCACATAACCACACTATAATCAAGATATAAACCTGAATTATCACCGCAAAGGAATTTTTCCTGTTGGTCCAATATATTCACATGCACTGCGCATTACCCCATCCCTGTTCTGAACAAGCGCCTGTCTGTGCTTTGTCTCAATAGTTTTGTCAATTTAGGAATGCTATACAATCAGCGCTAATTGTATCCTGCACAACACCAGGGTGGAGGCAATAACATTATGGCTAGAGTCATGAAAAACAAAATTTGAAATCTTCCATTAAGTACCTTGAATTCAATTAGAGGGGAAAAATCTAATCAGAATGGTTGGGAGAAAATCTGGACTCTTTAAAAGCTGTTCTCTTTACTTTCAACATTTTTTGAAAATTTCACTTACATCATATCTTTGTGAGAAGTTACTGTCTGATTAGGAGACGGAAAAAAGCCTATAGATCAATAGAAATTAGAAATACCATATGGCCATTAAAATGAATAAGATGTCTTTTAAAGGATTTACATGAAAAAATTATTATGATTTGTAACTGAGTGAAAAAATAAGATTGTGGGAAAACATAAGCCCTTTTAAGTAAAAATATTTTTCCATTTAAAATTTGAGTGATATTTATGTAACCACTTTTAAGTCTAAAAGAATACACAAAATTACTAATAATGAAGCAGGATTTTGTGTTTGGGCTAAGTGGGGTTACAATGATTAATATTATGAAACAAAATTCAAGTGCATTCCAATTTTTTAAAAAGAGATAGTCGAAAAAACATTAGTAGCTATTGAAAGCAAAACTCCCTCTTGATAATCTAAATCAATTACTAAAAATGCTCAAAAACATATAAAGATCAATCAGTTGTTCAGTAAGCTACTGTTTGATTAATCCATGGAGCAACAGACAAACCTCGTTGGTAGACCAGCCTGGAAATGCATATAGTTTATAATTTATATCACACATGTTATAAATATTTTACATATTTCTATTGCAATGCATTGCTAACTACTGTATGCTTTTCCTCAGTACAACCACCCAAGTCTATTAAAACTTAGTCTATGTTACCTTACCTTTTTATCCTCCAGAACCTGAATTTTCTAGCCCATGCTCATTCTGACTACTGACTCCTCCCCTGCTGAGAAAGCTCAATGCCGCAGGAGTCTACTGATATTTTCTGTAGCAGTTCTCCACTTTTATCCATGTCCTTATATCTGAGAACTTTGCACATCTAGGACTAGCACCCAATGAAAATAAAATCGTAGTGCTCTTATTATGAAAACATTCCTAAAAATTGCAAGGTGAAGACATTGAAACATTAAGCCTAAAAGCCCCCTTGGAGTGAAGCCTTGTGCAAATGCACAAGTCTTAGACCTGTGACACTGGCCCCATGGATATCATTCATACGCAAATTCTAGTTCTCATGCAACGCACAAATTATAATAACTGTTTCTTATTGGCCAATTCAACTCTCTGACTGTATTTCTTCTGAGATAACCCCTTTTTCCTCAGACATACCCTTCCAGAGCCAAGACAGCCAACCATAACCCAGACTAGAACCGCTTCTCTTATGTTGCTCATTAATTCACAAAATATATACTGAGACCCTACTGTGTGTCAGACGCTGGTTTTCTCCACTGAGGACCAAACAGTGATCAAAAATTTTTAAATATCTCCTCTCAAGGAGCCTTGATTCTAATGAGGAGAGACCAACAACAAACAAGTAATATATACAATGTGCTAGTTGAAAATTGATGCCATGGGGAAAATAAAGTAGGATAAGAGAACATAAAACTTATATGGCACATTATAGTTTTTAATAGACTGGCCAGGGAAGGTGTGCTGGGAAGATAACCCTCGAACAAAAATGGGAAAGATGTGAAACAGGAAATTAGGTGAAAATTAGGAGGTAACCATGCCAGGAAGAGGGGAGCACAAAAGCCAACACATTCAGGTGAGAATAGCTAGACTCATTTGAGAAGCAGCAAGGAGGCCAGTGTGGCTGGAGAATAAACAAAGGGGCAGATAGTAGGATTTGATGTTAGAGTAGGGACTCATTGAGTGGTCCTAGATTCTGGATGGTTCTGGGAGAAGCCATGTGTCAGGCTATAAAGCAAGCTCCCCAAAGCTAAAAGCATTGAGGTCATAAAATGTATGTTCTGCAACCACAGTGGGATAGGAAGTGTGATGCAGAAAAATTGGAGAAATTTAAAAATACGTGGAAATTTAAAAACGTGAAAATTAAGCAAGATAGGACTAAAAATACTCTGAGATAACTGAAAATGAAGATGCATCAAAATGATGGGTGTGGTCAAAGTTGTTATTAGAAGGAAATACATTGCTGTTAAAACCTACATTGGAGAATAAATATCTCAAAGGAATAACCTAATTGTCTGCCCTAAAACCCAAGAAAAGGAAGAGCAAGTGGAATTATGTGGAGTCTTGTGGGCATTTGAAGGACTTTGACTCTCAGTATCTTTTGTATACTGAGACCTGCAGGAAACTCTATGAGTTGAGGAATGAACTCAAATTGGTTTAAAGAAAAAATAAATTTAATGTTTGAAAATCAATCTACTCTGTAAAATGTATTAGTGACCCTAGCATTGATAATTGAAATGCTTTTACCAACATACACAAAGCAGCAAAATATTTGAGCTGTCCAACGTGAATACTCTCAGCTGAGAGAAAAGAAGGCAATACTCTGTCTAGTTCCAGATCTGATACACGAATCCCTTTTTGTAGCCTCTTTAGTGCCACAATTTCCCTGGCTTTGTTGTTTGCTTTTGCAATGACCTCCAAGGATAGTGTTGACGTGCTGAGAAAGTGTATGTGTGTTGGATAAGTTTTATGCAGCTGGAGTTTTAGAGCTGTTGACTATGAGTTCAATATTAACAAATCAATTTCATATTAAGTGAAGTCACTTAAAATGGACACAGAGGTGTAGGCCAGTTGAGGAAAATATTCCAACTGGAGGCTTTTGTGAACACTGAACTCTATGTTTCCCCTAGGAGCAATCATTCAGTATTGGGCAACTCAGTGTTTGTGGCAACTTTATCTATAAATATTGCAAATAGCAAGAATGGACAGCACATTTCTAGTTCTAACGGCAATCTAACCCTATCTCTCTCATCCACGCTGACTGAATAGGCTGGCTGGAAGATTTCACTTGCAACCTTCCATCTTTCTCACCGAATCTACCTGCAAATTGTGAATGGCCTGTGGGAGACAAAGACCCTGTCATCTCCCGCCGGAGAAACCCTGACTCTGGCTGCTGTCCACGGTGCTGATCCTCAAAATCCAGCTACCTGAGAGGGAAGTGCGATCATTGCAGAAAAAAATAATTATGAAATTCGAACAAGAGAATCTAAAGACCCTCACTCCAGGGATCAAGGATAGTAACTTCCCAAAAGGGAACTGAGCCAGTGAGCAGAAGTGAATAGAGAGCCTTCACGTCTTCTTGGGGGAGCTAGAATAACATCAGCGAGAACTGAAGGAAATTCGCTCCAGAGCTGCAGGAATCCTGGAGTCAAACTTGACTACCCCCCTCTAGGTCCCTACACTTGGGCCTAAGCCTTTGCTTTGGCCTAACTAAGCCTTCTTGGGCTTCTTTAGGTCTCCTCTGGCTCTCTAGAAGATTGTAGATTCCCTGCTGTCTCTTATAACTGGTTTCCCAAACTTCTACAACCTAGAACTTTACAGAAGCACTACAAAATTTCTAGCGAGTGTAAGAAAACTTTACAGAAAGTGAGGTATCGGAGAAGCCAAGAGAAGTGAGTGTTGCACTGAGGCAATTATCAGTTGCAAGTGCCAAAGGAGGCCAAAGGAGGAAAATCATGAAAGCTAGATGTTTTTCCAGCCCAGAATGTGATTTTGCTGTGGGGACCAGGCCTTCCCTCCTCTTGGGCCATGTGTTTAAGTGAAGCTAATGCTACCCAGAGTTGGACAGGTACTGCAAACCCACACCAATGGCTATGGTGTCCCAGGAAAGTGTGTGTTAAAAACTTAACTCCCAGGATGACAGTGTTAAGAAATGAGGCTTTGAGAGCTGATTAGACCATAAAGGTTCTGCCTTTATAAGTGAATGAAAGCTGATCTAAAAGGACTTGCAGCCAGGAGTTGGATCTCTTGCTCTCTTTTGCCCTTTCTCTGCCCTCCTACAATGGGATGAGGAACCAATAAGCCCTCCGTAGATGCCAACTCTTCCATATCAGATGTCCAAGCCCCCAGCACTGTGAGGAATAAGTTTATTTTCTATATTAATTACTCCGGCTGTGCTTTTTTATATAATAGCAACAAAAAATGCAGTAAGATATCCACAACTTCATTATTCTAGTCACGGTACTCAAGGTGATGGAAAATACCCCATGCAAGACAATAAAGCTTCAGAACAATTGTTCAGTGATCACGCACCCCTAACTCCAGCATCACACGCTCCAGATCCAGCTGCCTCTGGAAAAGCTCCACCTGTGACCCATGAGGTTTTGGGGTGACATCTAGACACAAGCCACAACAATAGGGTGATTATGGGATGACCACATAAGCATATACATTTACCAAAACTTTGAACTACACTCTAAAATCTGTACAACTCACTGTAGGTAAGTTTTAGTTTGATTTTTAAAAGAAAATGACATGGGTGTGATTTCAATGTTTGTTCCTGACTTCAATAAGTTCACCATCTTCCAAAAACATTCTTATTTTTATGACACAGAGCACATATATATTTCAACAGAACAAAGTGACAGACCAGTAAAAAATATGTAAATCTATCCCAAGATAACCTCATTTTAAATAGATAAATATATATTTTAATATGTATCTTTTAAAATACATATACATATATATGGAGAGAGAGGTAGTGTTACGTACAATATACTTTATCATTATTCCCATCTCTATATTGTTTTTACCCTGCTCTTTTAACTGTCCTTTGCATTTTGCTGGTTAAACTGAGCAAGTACCTTAACAAAAAAAAAGTCCCACTAGTAGGCATTTATCCCAATGAAATAATGAGATATGTACATGAAGATTTTATACAGAGAATAATTTATATTGATGAAAATTTGTAAACAACACACATACTCACACTATACTGAGGATTGAACCCAGGGCCTTTGCACTGACATACATCTGAGTCCTTTTATTTTTATTTTTGTTTTGAGACAGAATCTCACTAAGTCACTAAGTTGCCCAGGCTGGGCCTCAGCCTCCAGTGCACTGGAAACACAGGTCTGGTTTATTCCAGCACCACATCCAGCTAGCATAAATAAATTGATTAAATCAACTATGTTAATGGAATACTTAGGTAAACCTAAACATTGGCAAGGAAAATTGGCCATAATATAAGGTGTAATAAAAAACTATAAACATATTTAAATATTTTTAAATGATTACAGTAAAAGATACATTGTCATTAATCCCACTCAGAATTCTCCTTGCTTTGAACACACTTATCCCAATTCTTGTCACTTTCTGAAGCAGTTCTGGGAGTCTCTTTCACGAATGTCTTTAGTTATACAGCCATAGCTACCTCGATGTTCCAAACTGATTCAAGACCTTTACCTTTTGTGTTCGTTTGACTTTGAGGAAGAGTCAGAAGTCACGTGGTAAGTTGGGATTTGGCTCAGAGGTTCCACCGCCTGCCTCGCAAGCACGAGGACCTGAGTTTGATCCCTGGTACCAAAAAACAAAAAAACAAAAAATAGAAGTCACGTGGTGGCAGATCCGGTAAATAAACTGAACGAAGAAACAGAGTAGTGTTTTTATTTGACAGATATTTTCTGGAACATAAACTGTAAATTGCTTCAGAAAGTGACAGGAATGATGGGACACGTGTGTTCACAGCGAAGAGGAATATTTTAAGGGGGTGATGGCAATATGCCTTTTACTGTAATACATTTTTTTTTCGGTACTGGGGTTCCAACGAAAGACCTTGCGCTTTCAAGGCAGGCGGAGGCACCACTGAGCTAAATCCCTGGCCCATGCAGTAAAATTTTTTAAAAGTTCAACGTACTGTGTATTTTTAATCACACCATATATATCATGAGCTAAAAACAAACAAACAAACAAGCTGGCGCCATTTGACAATGAGAGTATGATTATTGTCATCAAAACAAGCTTAAGAAATCTAAGAAAAGTATGTATTTCAAAAGCCCATCATAAGTATACAAAGACACATATGCTGGGCTTTTGGCTCAGTGGTTCCGCCGCCTGCTTCACAGCTCAAGGGCCCGAGTTGGATCCCCGGTAACAAAAAACAAACAAACAAACACAAACAAACAAAAAGATAAATGTACCCAGAATTGGGGAAACTGAATTACAAAGACACAGACGCATACAATATTAACTAACACACATGCATATGAACACACCAAACAATATCCTTACGGTTAACTGTGCTTATTTAGTGGGAGACACTGATTATCATCTTAATTCTTCACAATGAATATGTATTGTAAGAAAAAGCTGTGGAGTGGGGGTGGGGGATTGGTTTTATTTTTTGAGAACGATCGCCGAATTGCCTTTGCGTTTCCCCTCGACACTCAGTTTTCTTGTGAGCCCTGGGCTCTTCACACCGGCCCACCCTGCTGGGCCACTGCGAGCTCAGAGATTGAGACCCTGAGAATGGAGTGCAGGGCGCGGAGGGGCCTCGGGGCAGCAGCAAGCGCGCGACACCGCGGAAGGCCCAGCGCGCAGAG
>NW_022900946.1:5580994-5599829 GCF_012274545.1 Fukomys damarensis | reverse complement strand
GTCCGCGGGCTCCGCGCTCCCGCACCGGCCCAGGGGACGGGCGAGGGCGGCAGGTAAGGAGCGCACCATCCGGAGCCCAGCCGAGGCCTTGAGCAAGTCACTAACCCTATCTCCGCAGTCTGCACCTCGGCGGGGTGGGAACAGTGTAAATTTGTCGTGAGCATTAAATTAGGTAATGTGTAAAAAGGGCCGACCGCAGGCCTAGATATGGGCCTCTGGATCAATGAATAATAACAGCCGTTACTAATGCCGCTTGGTCATTGTGTGGAGAGCAGCAGGGCTAGCAGAAAAAAGTGTCGGATAATCTTAGCTCAGCCACTTTCTACGGTGTCCTGGGACAGCTACTTAGCCGCTCAGAATCCATTTCGTTTGTATGACGGGAGAAATTATGACACCTGCCTCGGAAGGTTGCTGTGAAAATGAAATAATGCGATGCCTACGGAGTACGTAGGAGAGCGGTGCTCTGAACTGGTGGCCAGCTCTTCCACAAGAGCCGATACCTAACCGAGCGTAGGACCTAGGAGCAGCTACAACCGTGCTCTGCTCTGCCGGTGAAGTGTCGTCTGTGTGAGTGCTCCAGGCTCGTCCAGCTTTGCTAGCTGCCGCACGTGGAGGGGGGAAGTGCTGGGGAAGGGACAGTGGACAGAGGGACCTTGCCTCCAGTGAGAGGAGAGTCGGACAAGGGCTTCCAGAGTCAAGATTCTGGTGAACGTCGGAGAGGAAGAAGCCTCCCCTGGGCTGCGGCTGTATTTGACAAGCAATCGAACCTACACCCGAGTTTAAAAAACAAACTCTCACAGGGGGTTGAGGGTGAATTGTTGTAAAGGAAGCGGTGAAGATGAGCAGTATTTAAAATGATGAAATAAAACAAATTACATTCTCCTTGCCAAGAGGCTAATTGCATACTTTTGAGGATCAGAGATGACTTTCTTCATCCCAGCAAAATAAATCATAGAGGTCTGAGGAGTTTAGAGCACTTTGGCTGCCTCTGGAATCTACTCCTCCCTCTCCCCAGTACTCTTTTATTTGCCACAAACTGGCATCGTAAACTTGAAAGGCCTCCAAGCTCCCTGGTTGGGGCTGTATCTCAGGGTTCAGGACATAGAAGAAGTCATTTTGCAGGTGCAGAGTCCCACTGAGAGGACCTAACGGGGCACTGTGTCCCAGACACACGCCCTCTGAGGACACAGGGGCCACTCTGCATCCCCTGTTCTAAATCTGGTGTCCAGATCCTCCTCTGTCAGTGTGGAAGGCATGAAGGACAGAGTCTGCATTTACCCTGGCTGCTGATCCTGGAGCTCACAAGTCTGGTGAGGCAGTCACCCTCACTACCCAGAATTTGGAAATTAAATAAAGTAAATCCTTCCTCTTTCTCCCGAAGTGTAATCCCAGATGCTACTAATGAACTGCTTGCTTCCATGGGAGAGGGAGGCGGCCCAAAGCCCCATACTGGTCCCCTCAGGCACGTACACCACGGTGGCCAAGTCTGCAACTGTCCAGCTCAGCTCCCCCTCTGGCAGGCTGTGTGATCTTGCATAGGTTATGTGACCTTTCTGAGCTCATTTCCTCCTCTGTAACAGGAGATAATACTAGTGTGCCTACATCGTGGAAGTTTTGAGACATGAAATGAAATATGTGGAGACTAGGTATATATTTATAGAGAGAGTATTGAGTGGTATGTATATATGAGACTGAGACCATATTTTATAAACATGAGTACCATTGCCTGAGGTCCTTGATTGTGTCCACTCTTAAAATGAAGATGACTTCACACTGCAAGGTTTCTGTAACTGAGATGCACCCTGAACATCCATGAGCATAGTCATTTGTTTTCCAATACTTTCCCTGAAAGCTGTCATTAAATCAAGTTGTGTTCTCCAAATTTATGGTATCTCAAAATCAAGGAAATAGAGCACAGCTTGGCAAACATTAAGCGGCCACAGTCGTAGGATCTTGTTACATCAGGTGTCCAAGAAGCACCAAGCGCTTGACTGTAAAGTGAAGAAATGAAATAGAAATGATTCCTCATGGGAGAAAACAGCAGAGAGAAGGGCTGGGGACAATCCAGCCGGGAACCTGATCTCATGCCGCTGCTGGGAAATTCTCCTGGCAGGTTTCAAGTCAGTGACACCTAATTGAGCATGTCCTCTGTGCCAGACACCGTGCCAGGCATGCGGGGGGCATGATGAGACAGAGGGGGTGCCTCGGGGTGTGGGGCGAGTGCAGAGATAAGGCACGAGTGGCAGTGAGCATCTGGTCACTAGGAGGGCTCCTGCACCGCGGACCGGGCAAAGGTCCTTCAGCCCGTGTGGTCAGCCTTCACGGCTTGTGCTTCACCCAGCCCCACCGGGCTCAGCCAGGGGGCGGTAAGAGGAGCAGGCAGCTGTGGTGGCCCAAAACAAATATCCTGGAGAAAGGGCCAAGACCTCAGAATGCAACCCGGCCGGCCATAGTGGAAAGTGGAAGGAGGCCCAGACTCACCTGCTTTTCCTCTCCATCCCTGCAGCGAAGCGCCACCTCGGCCATGGCTCCTGGGGAGAAGATCAAAGCCAAAATCAAGAAGAATCTGCCCGTGAGAGGCCCGCAGGCTCCCACCATCAAGGACCTCATGCACTGGTACTGCATGAACACCAACACCCACGGGTGCCGCCGCATCGTGGTGTCCCGCGGCCGCCTCCGGCGCCTGCTCTGGATCCTGTTCACGCTGACCGCGGTGGCCCTCATTATCTGGCAGTGCGCCCTCCTCGTCTTGTCCTTCTACACTGTCTCTGTCTCCATCAAAGTCCACTTCCAGAAGCTAGACTTTCCTGCGGTCACCATCTGCAACATCAACCCCTACAAGTAAGAGACAGAAGCAGGGACCCAGGGTCCTGGGAGGAGGACTTCCCTACATGCCCAAGTCCTTCTGAAAAACAAATGGCCAGCCCGCAGACATGTATTTAGGAATTTGAATTCATCGCCAATAGGGGTGAACTGCCCTCTCTCAGACTCTAAATCTATGCCCAAACTTTTAGTCCATCAGCTAATTCTGATGGGGGACGGGCCGGCTGGGGGAAGGCAGGCAGGGGAGGCTTCAGGGACCAGGTGTGTGGGGCGCTCGGACGGGAATCCATCCGTCCTCTCTGCCCTTCGCCGCTGCACACCCTAAACCTCACTCAGCCACCACTCCCAGCTCTCGGTGCTCATACCCTCACGCTCCCCAGAAAGTGCGCATGCGTGCGCACGCTGACTTAGAAATGACGCCAGGTGACTTCCGGAAGCATCTCCGCTGCTCTGAAGCCTCACCTGTGTCGGCCCAGCCCCATTAATTGAGCTCACTGTCAGTCGCAGGACCTGTTCTAACTGGGTCACCAGAGTCCTCAGAATTGTGGAACACTGATTGTGGAGGCAGGTTGGAGATTAGCAGGCTACGTCAGAGCAAGAGTGAGGGCAGGGAGAAGGGCAGAACAGGAGGAGGGAGATAATCAAGGCAAGCTCATTTGTCCCTAGTCATCAAGGAGTTGGTGGCAGAGCTCTAAACCAGAACCGGGTCTAAGACTCATCCTCGAACTCTGAAGCCTTTCTTTTCTTTCTCCCTGCCTCCTTCCCTTCATCATGCATCTGTCATTTGCCCCATCATCATCTACGCAGCACCCATAAATTCTCGTGCACCGTGCCAGGTTCTGGAGCTTAGAACCGAGCAGCCCAAACATATCCTTTGCCCTCATGGGCTTAAACTGTGGTGGGAGAGTACACTATTAACAGATAGAATTACACTGCTATAATTGATAATTGGGACCATTTCATCCCACATTATGCACAAGGGTTTGTTTTTTAGCTGTATAAGAAAGCCTCTGAACTTTCCCAATAACCTAGGCAACTGAGACAGCTGGGGATTTAGCTCAGTGGTTCCACTGCTCACCTCACAAGTGCAAGGTCCTGAATTTGATCTCCAGTACCAAAAGAAAAAATAAAAACAAAACAAAAAACAACTCAGTGACTTGCTCAAGATGGCTCAACTCTTTCTTCCCTGTCCTGGTTGGTGGACACCCAGCGGGCAGAAACAGGCCCCGTCTCTGCCCTCTGGGGACACTGCTGGTTAGCAGTTATTTACCTACCCTCATGGTGGCCGGTCTATGGGCAGCACCTGACCATCACCACTCCAGAAAGGCTGGCTGGGGCAAACTCATGGACACACCTGAGAGCAGGCAGACAGGGCTAGCGGTGTTGAAGCTGCAGGATGTCACACAGGGCCCTCCGGGAGACTTCTCCTTCCACAGGAGCCAGCGGTCACTTTAGATGGGGCGAGTCACAGAAGGCCTGGTCCCCTTGGTCAAGAGGGTGGGCAGTGACACTGGCCTGACACATCTGATGGAAAGCAATGTGTACAACTGGCAGCATTTGTCCAGAGCAGTCTTTCCCACTGTGACCTTCCCTTCCCACACTGGCAGGTACAGTGCTGTACGCGACCTTCTGGCGGACTTGGATCAGGAGACCAGAGGGGCTCTGAAGACCCTGTACGGCTTTTCAGAAGTTAAGTCTCGCCGACGCCGTGGGGCAGAGTCTGAGAACCCAGCCTGGGAAGGCATCCAGCCCAAATTCCTCAATGTGATCCCGCTGCTGGTCTTCAATGAGACTGACAAGGGCAGGGCCAGGGATTTCTTCACCGGCCACAAGCGCAAGGTCAGCGGGAACATCATTCACAAGGCTTCCAAGGTCATGCACATCCACGAGTCTAAGAAAACGGTGGGATTCCAGCTGGTAAGATTCGCTTCCTTGCAAGTTAGAGGTGTGGGATGGGCTGGAGATGGTGCCCTAGGTCTTTTCTGTGGCTATTTGCTCCTGCCAACTGCTGGAAAGAAATACACTCAGTTAGGGTGATTTAGCTACAAACAATTGAAACCTACTCGGCAAACTTTAAGCATGGGGAAAATGTAGGAGTTGACCAGTAGTTCACAGAACTCTCAAAGGACAAAAATGAGGGAAGTCCTAGGGATCAATGGCCAGAAAGGATGGAGTCTTTTCAGATACTGCTGTTGGATGAAAGGAGTTCTTTTCAGTCTTTTTTGTTAATGCTTAAGATTCAAATTCCAAAACTGGATGTGGTAGTGCATACCTGTGATCCCAGCACTTGGGAGGCTGAGGCAGGAGGATTGCCATGAGTTTGAGGCCAGCCAGGGCCTCATAGTGAATTCAAGGCCAGCCTTTTCTGCATAGCAAGGTCTTGTCTCCAAAAATCAAAATTGCAATTCCATCTTGGGACTACCGGGTTGGCTAAGCTCAGGTACCTGGTAACCCCTTGGTTTGTGAAAGGCAGGGCATCATCATGGACAGTACCAGCAGATGGTATCCAATGGGCAAAAGAAAATTCCTCCAAGTAAAACAGGGGAGTGGACACCAGAAGGAAGAGTCAGACAGTCTCTGGCAAGAATGCCAATGTTTTCTGCGGTACTTGTCTTCCAGAGATGCTGCCACAGGCTTCTCATCTACTATTTGGTCCCATTTGAGGGGCTTTGGGAAGTAACCATTTATGTAAAATGAATTCTGTTACCTCCCTGAGCAGATGCTGTCACCACTACGCCCCTCCATGGCCAGCTCCCTCTAGAGGGTCAGAGCTGCTTCTAAATCTCACCGTCTTGATTGCCGTAAGTCACAAATGGCTATTCGTCCCCAATCCTAGAAGATGAACCTTCTCAAAAATCATTGAAACTTTAGTCTTCCTAGGTCCTTGATCTCAAAATCAAATTTTTGATGCCTATACTTTCAGGACAGTTTCTAAGCCCTGGGTGATGAGAACATCTGGACTTATCAAGCCCCTATTTTCATGGATTTCAAATGTGCAGCCTCCTCGTGAATGCATGTGGTTGGTCAGGATATTTCAGCCTCATTTTGTAAGCCATTGAATGGCTGCACACATAACATCGGGCCCAAGGTCCTACCGAGAAGTAGCATCCGAGTCTGGACTAGAATCCTGATTTCTAGACTGTTTGTATAGCAGGAAATGAGGACGGTGTTGTAGGAACTGGGTGGCATTAAATCAGCCCAACTGTGGATGTCTGGGGACCCTGAAGAAGCCAGTTTTGTGTCTCACCTGGTGGAGACAGCACCATGGAGGGAGTCACAGGAGTGGGACTGTGTCCTCCTTCAGTTACTTTTTTATCCTCAAAGCCCCTGGAGGTAAGAGGAAACCCATTTTTGCTGCACATTTCCATCCCATTCCCCTGCATTCCTGGCCTGAAGTCTCACGTTATCCATCCTTCCAGTCCTCCTGAGGGGAAGTGGTATGGCCGGGGGCTTCAGCTTGTGTCTCCTCTTTTTCGCAGTGCCCCTCCAATGACACCACCAGCTGTGCCACCTACACCTTCAGCTCGGGGATCAATGCCATCCAGGAGTGGTACAAGTTGCACTATATGAACATCATGGCCCAGGTGCCTCTGGAGAAGAAAATCAACATGAGCTATTCCGCCGAGGAGCTGCTGGTCACCTGCTTCTTTGACGGGATGTCCTGCGATCCCAGGTCAGGGGAAGAAGGCTGCGCTCTGCACTTCCGAGGACTGGTGGCTCAGAGCGCCAGGCCCTTTTGCAGGGATCTGCAGCTTGCCTCTAGTTCTTGGGAGCAGATGGTGCTCTCGTCACTCTGTTTTCCAGAACACCGGCTCCATGGAAGCTAGCTCTGGGGTCAGTGAGTAGAGAGGGACTGTACGCTATCTCTGAACTCATTCGGTCACTTGTCGGGACCCACAGTAACTGGCAGTATGCGTATAACCTATTACTAGGTTGCACACCCGTGATGGAGGACTACTGTCCTTGTACAGAGGAGGAAAGAAAGGGAGGAAGGGAAGAAGAAAGTCCCTGTCCACTTATATGAGTCTGCAGACTTTCCCATCTTTAAGGAGGCCCTTAGCCCTGGGGGCAGTGGGCAGTGGGTGGACATTTTAAGGGGACCCTTCTTGTCTGAAGGGCCTTCTCTGTTCTTTTCAAACACCAACCCTCACTTCCTTTGTATTCAGCAGTAGACACATCTGTCCTTGCAAAATCCTAGTGACTGGAGTCTGAGAGCGAGGAACATGGAGACCCCCTGAAAGTTGGGTTCTAAAGTCAGATAAGGCCACCAATGAAGGAATTCTTCCTCGGAGGATCATTTCTTAAGGCTGGGAACTTGAATAAAAGATGTTGAGTGCTGGCTGAGAAATTTAAGAGTAGGAGAATTTGAGGGCAGACATGCGGCACAAGGAACACCAAAGGGAGACAATGGTGAGGGGATTAAGAGGGAGAGCAGAAAGCACAGTCTAATTCTACGTCCGTGCTTGTCAGCCTGACTGGCAGGTTTTGTTTGCCACTCTCTCAGGGGAAAAATAGGGAAAGTGAGTCATGCCTGCCATTCATTATGCCCAAAGAGAGACGGCCCATGAGCACTGCCCTGCGAGACTTCAGCTGAGATGTGCAAGGGAGTTCCCCGCCTGGTCCTTTCTGACCCAAGTCCTTCCCCAATAGGAACTTCACACTTTTCCACCATCCCATGTATGGAAACTGCTACACGTTCAACAACAGAGAAAACGAGACCACGCTCAGCACCTCCATGGGGGGCAGTGAGTATGGTAAGGAAACCCACACCGAGGAGGAGGAACCAGGGTTGTCTACCTGAGCATCGTGGCGGCAGGACAGTCGGGGATGGGTGAGCTTCCGGAAACAAATCTAGCCAGGCCCATATCTGTCATCCCAGCTCTTTGGGAGGCTGAGGCAAGAGGATGCCAAGTTCAAGTCTAGCAAGATCCTGTCTCAAAAAATGAAAAAGGTGGAGGGGTGTAGTTCAGTGTAAAGGCCTTGGGTTCCGTTCCCCAGTACCAGCGGGGGGAAAGAGAAGAAAGAAATGCAAATCTCTCTACTTGTCCCCCAACCAGAAGCTTACCTTGTTGGTTCCTTTCTTTGGTGTGTCTTGTTTCTCCTTTTTGACTTTTCTTTTGTACATTTGAGATCCTCAGGGACATGGCTGGTTTCTCCTGAGAAACTACCTTGGTTTAAGCTTGTAGCTGGGGTGAGTAATGCTGGGCAGGTGGCTCCTTAACAGAGTTAAACCCACAGGTGCTGAATAGGAGGTTAGGGTGGTAGACACACCTTTGTCTTTGTTAAGGTGATAGATTCTGGAGCCAAAACCCAGCTCTGCCTTTGCTGTGTGACCTTGGGTGAGTTACTGCCCTTCATCTATAAAGGAAGAGTGGTAATACTGTGCCCCATCAAGGTTACTGAGAAGACTTACATAGCCAGAGTACTTAGAACAGCAGTGGTGAGCCAATGCACACATGTTCTTTGTTTTTCTCTTAAGACAAAAGATGTCAGTACATGAGTTGGTTTTTTTCTAGACTAAAACCTCAGCTTTCAAGTTTAATTGCAGTGTTGGTGCTTTGCGATAAATAAGTGGGTTTGGGGTTGCAGTTTGGGCACTCGGTCTTTGAAAGACTTAGAATCTCTAATCACTGCCGTAGAATGAGACCTGGTATTCGCTCTTCATACACACAGACTGCCATAACAAAATCCCACTGCCTGGGTTGCTTAAACAACAAACATTTATTTCTCACAATTCTGGAAAGTTCAAGATCAAGGTGCTGGCGGTTTTGGTTTCTGGTGAGACTTCTCTTCCTCGGTTTGAAGATGCTGGCTTCTCTCTGTGGCTTCCCCTGGCCTTTGCTCTATGGCGAGTGGAGAAAGAGTATTGTGAGGTCGCTGTCTTTATAATGACAACAGTCCTATCAAAATAGAGCCTCACCCTTAAAATCTCTTCTTACCTTAATTAAGACCCTATCTCCAAATGCCATCACACTGGCGGTCAGGGCTGTAACATGTGACTGGCATGAGGGACATAATTCAGCTGCACACACGATGCACAGGATAAATGCTAGTTGTTGTCATTGCTACGATTGTTACTATTATTGTAACAACACTACTATTGTTGCTAGTCCCCCTAGCATTGCTCCTGCTGCTACCACCACCTGTACCATTACTATTCCAGTGTTGCTCTCACTACGGCTCTAATTCTACTTTTGTAGGGATGGAAGGAACTCAGCAGGGTGGCCTGGCTTGCCCACACAAGGAATGTTGAAAGGCCCTATGCAAACCGAACATGATTTGATGTGCAGAGATGCTCCCGCCAGGAAAGACAAGGCTTTGTACTTGAGGAAATCCACATTTGGAATCCTGGACTTTGTAGCCTGTGTTCCTCCTGAGAAACCATAATTCAGAGTATATACTCCAGTGGGAAAAGTTGTCTAGCAGCAAAAAGTGAGGAGGTACAGAGTTCTGGCTTTGTTATGCAGAGCTGTGTATCCCCCCCGCCAAATCACTGTCCCTCTCTGGGCTTCAGTTCCTTCATTTACAAGTTAAGGATATCAGACTGGCACCCAAGTTCTGACTGAACCCAGGAATGTTCTACCACTCAATCCTGCCTCCAGCCCTTTTTATTTTATCCTGAGGCAGGTTTTCATTAAGTTACCCAGGCTGGGTTCAAACTTGTGAGCCTCCTGCCTCAGCCTCTCTAGCTGAGATCACTACCACCTCTCGTTTTCCGAACATGTACTGAGTATCTGCTGTATTCTAAGGACAAACAAGCCAGATGCCATCTCTGCTTTCAGACAGCTTACTTTTCAGTGAACAGAGACACTTACGTGAACAAACACATACTGTACGAAGATGTTGTCTAGTTACAAGTCCTCGTAAACTGTGCAAGGAAAAGAAAGCAACACAGAGGAAGCAGAGTGGCTGGGGTCAGGATGGGCTTGAGGTAGGAGAAAAAGATTCAGAAAGACTTCACTGAAGGGGCTACTGAAGGATGGGATAGTCTGTGCTAAGATGCACACAAGAGCAAGGGCACCGAGGAGAAAATGAATGTACTGTGTTCCAGAAAGGAATAAGGCCTGTGTGCTTATAGAGCTGAGAGAGTCACAAGAAGAGGGGTTGGAGACGAGAAGAGAGAAAAGGACGGGCTGCACCATGCTGGCCTTGACAGTTGTCACCAGACTGATTCCATCTGCCTCCCCTACATCCAGCACAATGCCACTGAAGGGTCCAGGCTGGGGAGTGACCCAACCTGATTTCCAGTCTTCAAAGGCCCCTGTTTTAGACTGGAATCCTGGAGCACAGCTGGGAGCAAGTCAGGCCTAACTCCTACCCTCACAAAGCGCTCAGTCTCCATCCACCCTTCGCTTGTTAGAAATGCTTGGGCCTTGGTTTTGGTATCCCAAAGCCCTGGAAGGGGTGGGTGCCCCACAGGGGATGCATTCCTAGCCTTTGGCCACATCGGGCTGCTTTATCCTCCAGGGCTGCAGGTCATTTTGTACATCGATGAAGAGGAATACAACCCCTTCCTGGTGTCCTCCACTGGGGCAAAGGTGCTTATTCACCAGCAAAATGAGTATCCCTTCATCGAAGACGTGGGGACAGAGATTGAGACCGCAATGTCCACCTCCATAGGAATGCACCTGGTAAGAGAATATCCTCTTTGTAGGCTTGCATAGGATGACAGGTTTGTTTTCTTCCTTTTTTTTTTTTCTTCCAAGAATAACCAATGAGGTGCAGCTTAAGAAAAGGGTGTGCGTTTCAAGTAGAACATGGTTCTGGATTTTCCAATGGTTCCCAAGGATCATGCCACTATTTACAATAAAGGTTATCTTGGTATCATCTGTGTGGATGAACAAAGATAGTATGTCATTGGGGGAAAAAATTTTAAAACATCTTCCTAATTTAAATAAAACAGAGGGCCAGTGGTTCTACTGCCTGCCTCGCAAGTGCAAGGACCCGAGTTTGATCCCTGGTACCAAAAAACATGGACTACAGCATTTATGGAACCAGAGTGGAAGAAAAGCATCAATTATATATTTGTCAGTAACATAAATTGAAAGAAGGTTGACATCTCCCCTCTGGGGTGCATAGAGGCCCAGGAAGCCCGTGAACAACGACTTAAGGTTAATGGAAAGGTCTCTGGTTGTCAGTAGGCGATGCAGTTTGTCACACTTCCCTCAGTTTTACCTTGCTTGTCAAGAATCCCTTCTCCTTCCGTCTTTCAACTTCTCTGACCCCATTCAGTGCTGAAAACATTCAAACCTGTTATTAGAAGCTCATTTGGGCTGCAGATTCCAACCAACATTGTTGATTATTCAGCTTGTAGTCTTTGCTAATCTTTCAAGAAAAAAAAAAACAGTGTCTATTATGTTTACTTCATGTTTCTTCTTCATGGCTTTTATTTTTCACCTGTTTGTGGGTGGAAAATCAACAATCTCTCTTTGGACCATCTTTTCATTCCTTTATTTGCATCCAAACGTAACGTCCCACATTAAACTTACCTCCCTCCGTCCCTCACAAACTTGCTCTCCAGAGCAGTGGTTTCCAAACCTGGCTGGTCATTGGGTTCAAATGTCCTAAAGCAGAATCTCTGGGAGATGAGTCCAAGGGGCCATATTTTTACCTCTCTCTGGTGATTGTCATGAGGCGACATACTGAGACGTCTGGCTTTAGAAACTTGAACAGTTCTAAGTAGAGGAGAAGAAAGCTGTATGTTTCCCTGTGAAAGTGAGTTGGGTGACACAAAAGGTCTACCTCACAGCTGCAAATGGCTTTGAAGCAACACAGTGGGCATTAGGGGCTTGGACCTTCGCCCATCATTTAGCCATTGGACAATTATTTTTCTGAGTGCTTCTTCTGTTCTAGACACTGGGGACCCACCAGTGTGCAAGATACCATCCCTGTCCTCGTGGAGCCCAGAGTCCGGCAAAGAGGACCGATAATAAGAAATTATGCAGATGATTTGTTACGAGCACCATGAGTACTATGAGGAAGCAATGCAGGCTGCAGGGGTGTACATCTGCACTAAACAGTTTTAGCCTGTTTGCTGTTGTTCGAAGAAAATGCCTAAAACCAGGTAATTTATAAAGAATAGAAGTTTATTTGACTCACAGCTCTAGAAGCTGTTGAAGCTAAGAGCACAGACTAATGTCTGGTAAGGGCCTCTTTGCTATATCAGAACATGGTAGAGGCCTACATGGTGAGACAGCCACTGCGCTGGCTCAGGCCCCTCGTCCTCTTCATTTAAAGTCACAGATGCCATCATAGCCCCACCCTCAGGACTCCCTCTGACCCTACTCACCTCCCCTGAGCCCACCTCCCAATAGTTAAGCTTAGTTTACAGAGATGATGGCCTGGATGGTGGTGTGCAGCACTCGCTCCATCTGTGGTGAGGGGCCCTCCAAAGGCAGCCCGGACAAGGGATGGTTGTCTGGCACCGCAGACGCATGGAGGCAGTTGCTTAGGAACTTTGTTTCAACAGGGGAGAGAAGTAATGTGTACCATCTTGGGTTGTGTGAATGAATAATGGGGAAAAAATCCCGAGCCCCAACCTGCTCAAACAGAGGCTTCCAAAAATCTGGAGACGCCACTTCTGGAGCTGGGCGTCTGCTTTTTCTCTCACTGCGAGTTCATGGAACTGCCCAAGGCAATAGTGAAGGTGTGGAGCCAACGGCTCCCCTGTGGTTCCGTCTCCTTGCTGAGGAAGGTCCTGGACTTCACACCCCATCCTTCCCTCATGATTTCTCCTTGTCCTGGTCTCTGCCTCTCATAGCATCTGCAAACTGGGCTTAAAGAAAGTGGGGTTTGCAAAAGTACAAAAAGGAATGCATTTTGCCCTCTTAGTGTTTGCTCTGAGGTTGGAAATCACCACCACGTTGCTGAGCAAGGTCCTGTGTACTAGTGTGGATAAGCAAAAACATGGGTGAGTTTTCTGCTACACCTAATTTGAGATGTAGAAAATCGAAACCATAGAGCAGGTTCAATCAGCTCTAGGCTTGATTTATGAGCATTTAGAGCAATAAAAAAAAAAAAGGAGGTCAGCAGGGGGTCACTAAGAATGGGTACTATTTGTACTCAGGCTTCCTTCCTCATTTATTTGTTTATTTACTTACGTTAAGCTGGTAGACTTGTTAGACAATTGGTTAACCGACTTTCCACACTTAACTGAGCAAGATTTGTGTTCAAAGCATCAAATCTTCAAAGATGAACACGTCAGAGCTACTTCCTTCAAAGATTTTTACCTTTAACAAGGACAGACAAAATTAACGCACCTTTGCACTATATTTCCTACCTCTGTAGAAGGAAGTGCTCTGCCTGTCTTGTACCCAGGCTCATTGCTTAGAACGTATCTAATATACAGTTGATATTGGATGGATGAAAGACGGCCTCTCGGATGGAGGGATAGATGGAGATAGAAGCTATTGGAGAAGACTTCCTGAATAGTTAATTGTTTTGTTTTCTTTTGTTTTCTGAGACAGGGCTTCACTAAGTAGCCTAGGCTGACCTCAAACCAGCTATGCAACCCAGGCTGGCCTCAAACTTGTGACCCTCTTGATTACAGGCATGCACCACCACACCCAGGTCTAAATGATTAATTTATGAAGGACAAATGTCTTGCAAACAATGTTAGGAAGGGCTTGTCATGGAAACCATGTAGCAATGACAGGAGGGTCACAGAAACTATGTTAAGACATCCTTTGAAAAATCACTTTGGCTGAAGTGTAATCGATACCCTAGAACATTTGTAGTAATTTGAGAAACAAACAATATAGAACTTTGTTGAGGCAAAGAGGGGCTGAGTAGAAGGAAATGGACTTCAGAGATATTACAGTGTAGAAGCAAGTGTACTGGACAACCAGCGTTGGCAAAAAAAAAAGCCAGGGGAATTTAAGTGGATATTTAGGTTTTAGCTTGGGCATAGGGGTGAATGAGGGCTCAGAATTAGGAAATACAAGAAGAGGGGTATGCTTGAGAGTGGAGATGACCACTTCAGTTCAGGACATACCCAATTTGTTGTGTCTTTGGGGAAACAAGGTGAAAAAAAAATGTCCAGTAATTAAGTGCTGTGAACCTGAGTTCCTCCTGGAGCTCAGGAGAAAATATGGGAGGTTATCTAGAGTTGGAAGTGAAAGTCATCACCTAAGACCTGAAACAGAACCCTAAACATCTGCAAATGTTTAGGGGCTGAGCAGAAAGAAAATAGAGAAACAGAGGCTGAAAGAGGAACAGAAGTCAGAAAGAGGGTGTCAGATACATCAAGAAGAGACTTCCGGGAACCAGGCGTGGTGGTTCATGCCTGTAATCCCAGCACTTGGGAGGCTGAGGCATGAGGATCTCCACTTGTTCGAGGCCAGCCTGGGCTACCTAGTGAGACACAGTCTCAAAACTTTGCCCCCCCTAAAGAAAAAGGGACTCTTCAGGAAGGTGTGACCACAGTGAAAGTGCAGTTGAGAGGTCTAGCGAGGCAAGGGTGGAAGGAGTCCTCTGAGTATGACGAGCACTATGTCACTGGAGTTCTTTGCCATAATAGTTCTCAGAGGAAGGAGTGGAACAGAAACCAGACTGGGAAGTGCCAGCTGGTGAACGGAGATGACTGTGAACAATGGTGCACCATTCACCCGAGCGGCTTCGGGGCCAAATCACAGAGAAGAGGGAGACTCTGCCGTCCTTGCAGATCCTCTGGGCATTTTTATCTCAAAGCCCACAGACAGCTTCTTTTCACAAGTGTGTGCATCACAGGGAGTAAGGACTCGGGGGGCTGGGAGTCAAACCCTAGCTTTGTGCTTGGAGTGTGTAATCCAGTGGGGGCTGAACCTGGGCCTTTGCACTGGGCTACATTACCGCCCCTCCCAGCTTTAAAAAAACTTTTTAAAAAATTTGGGGACAGTTTATCGCTAACTTGATATGTTGCCCAGGTGGGGTTCAAACTTGTGTTCTTCTTTGGTTACTATGTTTATTGACGCTTTCCCCTGCTTGAGTTCGGATACTGAATTTTCTCCCAGTTATCGTATTAGTCCATCTAATGCTTGAACCCCTTAGATTTCTGCAGAGTGTGAAGTAGAGATTTATTTCTTCCTTTAAATACTTAATAAACTGTCCTAACTATGTATAGGTAGCTCTTTTATTCCCAACATGATAAGGATTGCAAGCTTTAGTGTACGCAAATAGCATTTATAATGTATTACAAATTAAAAACAAAAGAAAAGAAAAAAAGAGTTAAACCCCTCATGAATCCATGCGAGGCAAAGCTTTTCCACTCTTTTCTAATTTTTACATTTACTTGTCTTTTGTTATGAAAGTAGAGCACTATTCTTCTGTAGCCTTTTATCTCCTCATTAAAATGCACCATTAACATCTTTCCGTGGCACTAGTCTTCCACCATGCCAACATTACTGGCCATGTAGAACTTTATCAAATAAATGTAGAGTCCATCCTCATACACTAAATCCCCACTGCACATAGCTGTCCCTTGGTGTTGGATGGAGAACCGGCTCTGGACACCAGAATCCACAAACGCTCCAGTCCCTTCCATGAAGTGTGGTAGTGTTTGCATATAGTCTCCTCATCATGCCTAATGTCATACAAACGCTATGTAAACAGCTGTTAGACCTCATTGGTTAGGGGGAATGACAAGCAAAAAGCCTGCATATGTTCTGTACAGATGTAATTTTCTTTCCAGTTATTCTTCTATTCACAGTTGGGTGAAATCTGTGGGAGCTCACCAGGTCCATTAGATAAAGGAGGTAGAATTTGCATGTAACTTACACATATCCTCCCATATACCTCAAACCATTTCTAGATTGTTTTTTTGTTTGGTTTGGTTTTTTGAGACAGGGTCTCACTATGCAGTTGAGACTGACCTGGAACTCACTATGTAGCCCAGGCTGGTCTCCAACTCACAGCGATCCTCCTGCCTCAGCCTACCGAGATTACAGGCATGTGCCACCATGCCCGGCTCTAGATTATTTTTAATACCTAATACTATGTAAATAGTATTTATACTTCATTGCTTAGGGAAGAACAACAAGGAAAAATATCTGTACATGTGCAATAGAAATGCAATTTTTAATATTTTTGATCTACGATTGAATCTGTGGGTGCAGAGACTCACCGTATACTTTCAGTTGCACGTTCACTGCCTGCTTTCTCTGGCACACAGGGACTCCCGCTGTTGAATTAGTATGTGTTGAAACGAAGCAACAGATGAATCAACATGAATTGCACAAACGAATCGAGTAAGAGGTAGAACTTGAAAAGTAGACATTTCGCAGGCTGGGCTTGGGCACCAGCTACAACGGGGCAGCCGCCTCATGTCAAGTGGAAAGCAAGAGTCGAACGGAAGTTTGGGACGAAAGAGAAGTACAGCAGGCTTCCCCTCCGGCAGAGTACCTCAGTTAAGGACAGCGAAGCGGACTAGTCTAACACCAGTGGGTTCTCAAAGGAGCGTCAGGAATTACTTGTGACCTTTCAGGAAGGGGTAGGGAGTCCGAGGAAGAAGGGAAGGCCTTCGGTATTCCTGTGCCAGTGTATACACTTTAAAGATGTGCCTGGAAATGTTTTATTTTCGCCCTTCTGGGCAGAGATCTTAATAGAAAAAGATCATGATGAAGGTAAAATGAATTTCAGGGTTGGCTCCCAGGCAACTCTGTTACCGTCTTTGCTTGCACCTGTTTCAGTCTGCCCTGGGGCCCCACTTTCTTACCCAAGGAATACAGTGGCTCGTTTGCTTCATTAACACTGCCTGATTTACTTTCCCCTCTTAACGCCAAAAGTCCACTTCTTTTCTGTCTGGCTGCTACTTCCTGATCCTGCCTGTCGCGGGCTGATGCACCTGGGCTTGAATCAGCAGGCCGTGGGGAGCAGGGACAGGGCCAGATCCATGGTGCAGATGATTTGGGCTGAGCAATGGGGCGGAGGAGACACTGAGCAAAGGAAAATCTAGGCCACCAAGCTCCAGACTCTGTCTTCCAAGTAGTAAGAGAGGGTAATGGTCAAACCAGGCAGTGAGCAAGAACTGCAAGAGCCAAGTGACTCAAGCAATGCTGCCGGGGGTTCCTTGTTGGCTACGAGGAAGTAGAGAAGCTCTAGATGGATGGTGAGGTTTCTAGGCAACTGGACAGGCCAGGATATCATTAGCTGACGTGAGAAATCCGGGGGGCCAAGCAGGTGTTAGGTAAGTGAAGACCCTGAGCTCAGTTTTAGATATCTTGTCAGTTTTTGCTCTACACAAACCACCCTAAGCCTAAGGGTCTTCAGAAGTCACTGATCAGCTCGCGGTCTGCGGTGCAGCCACATGGGCTGGGCTCGAATGGGCAGTGTGTGGTCAGACATGGAACCATCTACCTGCTCCATTCCCAGCCCTGCCCCAGCACTGCTGTACTCTCCCGGCAGAAGCAGCAGCCCACTTTGAGAAACAAGGCCAGAACCGGGGCCTCCACTTGTATTCAGAGCCAGATGGGTTTCCACTGCCCCAGCAGGCCCAGGGCACCATTTTCCCCCATTGGCTGAGGTCGGTAGACATCTTAGTCACACCCTCAGTGGCTGAGGGGAGCAGGGGCATTCTTTTTGCTGTGGGTCGAGCTTTTCATCCAGACGTGTACGCAGTGGAAACCAGGAAATGCAGGACTGTTCTGATTGAGCCAAGGACACTAGGCTGGTACTGCCCAGCCCAAAACACACTGCAAATGGATCACAGTTTGGGAACCTACAGTGAGGCTGACTCTGAGAAGGCAACTATGGTGACCACTGTGTGGGACAGTGGTGACCACAGAAATGCAAAAAATGACAGTGTGACAGCCGCTCTCTCTGGGAGGAAGAGCCTGGCCCAGCTGGCCTCTGCACGCATGAGGGAGTGACCAGGCTGGTGGGTGGCTGGTTGGTGTAAGAAAGCGGGACCTGGCTGTCCCACCCCAGAAACCATGAAAGCGTGACAAGGGCCACCCCCTTATGACCTACCCTGCCTCCTGGCCACGCTGCTACCTGGGCTTTCCCCTGGGCACCCTTTCTACCTTTAAAGAGGAGAGCAAAAGATCCCCGTGCAGCTGTCTCTGTCCCCTGCCTAGATCCTCAGCTGGAAGCGGACAGGCCCAAGGTGAACAGAGTCCCTGCCAGCTGTGCCAGCCACGTCCGGATCCCAGTGCCTGGAGGACAGGGCCATGTGGAGCCTACAGGAGACTCCAGGCTCGTGGACAGCTCGGCAGGACTTAGGGCCCAAGGAACATCTCTGCTGGGGCAGCTCAGAGGGTGTCAGGGAACTGGGGAGCCCTAGGGGAGCCACAATCAGCACCCCTGCGCCTCAGTTCAAGCCCAGCCCTTGGGAGCACTAGAAGCTCTGAAATTGTTCACTACCCAGCTACTGAGTCCACTTGTTTTGTACCAACCTGGAGAGAATCTCCCTCTTCACTGTCAGTGAGAAGAGCAGAGTGCAGGGCAAGGTGTACATCTGTCTGTCTAAGGCGAAGGGCCTTGTGTGTGACGGTGGGTACCTGGGGAAGAGGAGGGGCCGGCTGGCTCCTTGCCCCTTTGTTTGCTTCTGTTGTTTAAACATTTCAAAATGAGCACTATCTATTGCCCTTGAGGAACTTGCAGTTGACTGAGGGAGATTCCTGGCTCGTTAGCTGGATTACAGTACAAACAGAATACAGCAGCTTGAGCTTGTCTACCTATCAAACCCTTTCATTCCTTCTTTCAAGAACTTTTCTGCCCTCTTTTTCTTTTTCTTCCCTCCCATCCTCTTCCCCTTTACTCTTCCTTGCTTTTCTCCTTTAAAAAAAATAACAAAGTTAGCTGAGTGTGGTAGTGCATGCCTGTAATCCCAGTACTAAGGAGGCTGAGGCAGGAGGATCACAAGTTTGAGGCCAACCTAAGGCATATAAAGAGACCATGTCTCAAAAAATAAAACAAAAGAAAACAACACGCATGGACCCTGACCCTCAAAATCATCTGGTCATAGTTTATGTTCAATTTTTATCAGAGATGTTATATCCCACACACACACACACTTTTTTTTTTTTTTTTTTTTTTT
>NW_022900946.1:5541902-5580917 GCF_012274545.1 Fukomys damarensis | reverse complement strand
CTTGTCTGAACTTTATCTTCAGTGACAAATATTAAGCTAGAACAGCTTACCTTTCAGTCTTCCCTACGAGTGGACTCACAGTGGCGCACTGACTTTTGGGAAGCCAGATCCTGGCTTTGACTTCCACCGTTCACTCTTAACTTCATCCCCAGCAGTCTGTGCCATGCATGTTCCAGACACACTGGCTGCTCCTGCCTCCAGTCTGGGTTTTAACCTCTGTCCAGTTCTCTCACCTTATTTCTTTCCTTTATTTATTTGTTTGTTTGTTTGTTTGTTTTTTGAGACAGGGTCTCACTATGTAGTTGAGCCTGACCTGGAACTCACTATGTAGCCCAGGCTGGTCTCGAACTCACAGCGATCCTCCTGTCTCAGCCTCCTGAGTGCTGGGATTACAGGCGTGTGCCACCATGCCCGGTTTGCTTTTTTTTATCTTTAGTTTTTCAGTACCAGAAACTGGACCCAGAGCTGTCACATTGGGCTAATCTTCTATTTTTATTTTTTATTTTGAGACAAGGTCTCTCTAAGTTGCTAAATTGCCGGGGCTGGGCTGGAACATGTGATCTTCCTGCATCAGCCTCCCAGAGTGCTGGGATTACAGGTGTGTGCCACTGCACTCTGCTAAAACAGAGCACCTGGCTCTCTTCTCCTACCTCTTAACAATAACAGCTCCTGTTTGCACTCCACACTGAGCCAACATGACAGAAGTGCCTTTCTCAGAGGCCCCTTCCCTAATCACTCTGGGATGGATGGCTTCCCTCTTTCTAAGCCTTCCAGTCTCCTTATCAGGCTCATTGTTCATTACTCAAAATTATCCAGTATTTTATTGGCTTTTTGGCCACCTGTCTCCCTTCTGGAATGTAAGCCCCACATGGCAGGGAGGTACTGTCCCTCTTGATAGTGGTGGATTCCGTGGTGTCTCTAAGGTCACAGGCACCTAGCAAGTGCTGAATACATTTGCATTTAATGAATGAAAGTGGCCCCTTAGATTCCAGGGAAGCCTCCCCACTGGGGCCCCCAGGCGGCCGGGGATGACCACGCTCTGCTCTGGTTGCAGACAGAGTCCTTCAAGCTGAGTGAACCCTACAGCCAGTGCACAGAGGACGGGCACGACGTGCCAGTGGAGAATGTCTACAACGCTGCCTACTCCCTCCAGGTACGGTGCGGCAGGGGTGCCCAGACCTGGGCTGTGGCAAAGGGACAAAATTTCATCCCGGCCAGGGAGTGGCCGGGACCAGGAACTAGCCTGAGGATCCCTGGGGTTCGTCCAGAGACCTCAAGAACAGATGATGCTGGCTGGTTCCAGACCTGTTCAGTCTGTGTAACTGGAGCTCGACCAGCTGGGTTCATGTGGTACAGAATGTACAGCGCAGGGACGCCCGCTCCCTAAGTGGGCCTGGGCAGGTGCAGGCATCTCGGGGACCCTGGCTGAGGGCCCAGCGCTTGGCTTCCGGGCCAGCTGTGTCCTTACGAGGGTGCCTTGGGCAAGTTGCATCCCCTGTGAGGATCGATCGGATCAGGGGCTGGCTAATTGGCACTGCCAGGCCCCTGTGGGCTGCACACCTGATTTTCCTAACCTGGACATTTCAAAATCGAGAATTTCACAGGTGAACACAGACTTCCAGCTGCTTTGAAGAGGAAGGAGAGCTGGCAGCTCTGGGTCTGGATTCCTGCAGGATGGTGGGTGGGTAAAGCTGCCCCACTGCAGGAGGACGCCCTAGGTCTCCACGGCTCTCAGCCACCCCCAGGGCACCTCCCTCATCACTGGCCCCATAGGCGTTGGGGTTTTCCACCCTCGCATGTAATGAGCTCTTATGCTTGTCTCGCACCAGGGTCTGGAGTTGGCCTCCTACCAGGGTGCACAGAGTCCACAGAAACCATCCTGGCAGAATACAGGACAGGGCGCCTCAGCATGGCGTCCTCCAGCCTCCATGAACATGGAGCTGAGGGGCGGAGGACACACTGGGGAAGGAGGGCTGTTAGAGAGGGTCTCCCTACAGGAAATAGAGACACAGCCAAATGACCTTAGGACCTCCACCTCCAAAAAGGAGGTAAGCTTGTTGGAAATGTGCCTGTGGGTAACACTGAGCCATAAGCTACCAGCTTCACTTTAATATGTTGATTCATCATGCTCAGAATAATCACATGGAAGCTGGGCATGGTGGTGCATGTCTGTAATCCCAGCACTCGGGAGGCTGAGGCAGGAGGATCGCTGTGAGTTTGAGACCAGCCTGGGCTGCATAGTGAGTTCCAGTCAGTCTCAACTACATAGTGAGAATCTGTCTCAAAAAAAAAAAAAAAAAAAAAAAAAAGAAGAAGAAGAAGAAGAAGAATCTCATGGAGCAGGTATTGTATTTATTTCAAAGACGAAGAAAACAAAATACCAGAGAGGTTAGGTGACTTGCCCAAGGACACACACGTAGTAGGTGGCAAATGTGGGATTTTTGAGTCCAAATACCCTGACTTCAGAGCTCCTGCCATTGGCTTCTATGCTACAAGCTTCCTGGATCATGTGATAGCTTATGATCCTCGAAGATCCCAGAGGGAATTTTTGGATCTGAAAATTGGACTGTTGAGACTCTGTTCCTCGGTTTATTAGCAGCTGCTTTAATTTTCCCCTTTACTCTTTGTCAGCCTTCAAGGGACAGAAAACGACCATCCTAGTCCCGGCTCAACATGGCCTCACTATTCCAGTGCACATTCTCAGCCCCTTTGGAGTCAGGGTGCCACCCCTGGCCTGGGTGGCAGAAAGGCACCAGGGCGCAGTCGGCCACAGCTGAGGGAGCTGAGCAGCCGGGGCGGGGTTGGGGGGCCTGGAGGGGGTGCTCTCCAGCATTGCAGGCAAGAGGGTTCAGGCCTCTCCTTCCTCTTTCAGATCTGCCTTTACTCCTGCTTCCAGACAAAGATGGTAGAGAAGTGTGGGTGTGCCCAGTACAGCCAGCCTCTGCCTCCCAATGCCAACTACTGCAACTATCAGCAAAACCCGAACTGGAGTGAGTGCCACCCACCCCAGCCCCGCACCGACCCGGCCTAAGGCGCTCCTGTGTCTCTGCCCCACTGCCTCTTGCTCGAGGAGGTATTAGATGTTAATTAGACGTTTACTTCAGTCCTCAAACCTGGCTCAAATGCTGTCTCCCAGTTGGGGACCAAATGTTGCAACCCAGCCTGGGTGCTGTCGATAGGATCTTTTTGCAGAACAGATAACCAAGAAAGGTTAGGCAATTTGCCCAAGGTTGCTTGGCCAGAGGTAACACAGCTGTACCCCAAGGGGCCCCAGGCAAGGGCTACCTAACCCCAACTCATGCTCTTAACCACCACCAGTGCATATTCTGTTCCCCAACATCACGGGGGGCGGGTCCTTGTTTCCAGAGAACCCATGCTGGTAGACAGTAGGAGGAAAACTATAAGACTATGGGGTCTCCATGGTGACTCAGCGACCCCAGGAAGGGCCCGCTGGCCCCAAAGCTCATGCTGCTTCCCCATGTCTCTCAGTGTACTGTTACTACAAGCTGTACCAGGCCTTTGTTCAGGAAGAGCTGGAATGCCAGGCAGTGTGCCGGGAAACGTGCAGGTGGGTAGACCCGGACAGGGGTGGGAGGGCAGGGATGGGACGGGGCCCGGCTGCCACACTCGCTCTGCCCCCTCCTCTCCTCTCCTAAGGTTTAAGGAATGGACGCTGACCACCAGCCTGGCGCAGTGGCCATCTGAGGTTTCAGAGGTAAGCTCCACTGCCCTTTCTGTCCCCTGACCCCTGCCTGATGTCCTTGCTGTCTTCCGGCCCAGGGGATGGCTGAGGAAGCGGGGCAGATGGGTACCCCCGGCCCACTCTTTCTTTCTCCATCACAGAAGTGGTTGTTACGCATTCTCACCTGGGACCAAGGCCAGCAAATAAACAAAAAGCTCAACAAGTAAGTCTACCTCCATCCAGTTTCCTCTGCCTCCGTCCGCCAAGGGCTCAGCCTCTCTGCTTGTTTCCTCATTGCCAAACCCTCCCCCTTTTCATTCATTCCATCCTTTATTCAAATATTTATTGAGCCGGTTTCATGAACCAGGCCTGATCAAACTCTCCTTTGACCTTCACCCATAGTAGGAAATGTTTTTTTTTTTACATTGTAGCCCACTGCAGATACGATTGAAATAAGGTGCACAACGATGTTTCATTACAATGTGCAAAGCACTCAGCTGATTTCCAAATGCTGCACATTGGAAAGGACAAACCAATTGTTTACCTTCATCTTTCAGTATCCTCAGGGGATTGGCTCCAGGATCCCCTCCCACGGATACCAAATAGTTAAGGCGTTCGTGTCCCTTATGTAAAATGGCGTAGTATTTGCATAAAATCTACCACAGCCTCTGCTACATTTAAGTCATCTCTAGATTACTTACAACACCCCATACAAGGCAAATGTTGGTAAACTGTTGTGATATTGTGCTAGCTAAGGAATAAGGACAAGGAAAAAGGCTCTACTACAAGTTCAATCCAAATGCAATTTTTTTTTTCTGAAAATATTTTCTCCATGGTTGGTTGAAAACATAAATTAAGGACCCACGGATAAAGAGGGAGAGCTGAGTATTCCGATTGGTCATAGCACACTGATTCATTAGCACCCCTGCCCTCCCATTTGGTAAATATTTTGAATAGCCTTTCAAATGTATTCTGATATTTACTAATCTATCTAGTCTTGTAAAAGATACTTGTCATTGCCCAGGATATTTATTTCATGGCGTATTCATGTAATCCAACCCATTTGGAGAAATACTCCCCTGAGCCTTGAGGCTCCTAAGCCCACTTGACGTTTTGACAAAGATCATTTCCCAGGTGAGACAGGGTGAACGCATAGCTGCGACTCACATTTGTCTGGGCTGTCATCATCTCCCAGTGTCCATACCCGGGCTGCCCAAGATTGACTGAGGGTCACTGAGTCCCAGGTGCTATGTGAGTTGGTCCCTGTTGGTCCCTGTTGGGGACCCAGCTGACCAAGTGGTCATGTTCTCTGCTCCAGAACTTTGCAGTGTCGTGGTAAAGATAGGCTTAGACTAAACACCTGCAAAACATTAAACCAAGTATTGCAAATCATTGCCCCCTTGGACCAAATCTACCTCTGCAAAAGTAACCCGTTATTTCTACCTTTTCCTGAAAAATGAAAAATTCCAGCAATACTGAACCTCCATTCCCATATAGCAGCTAATAGTTAAGACATAGCTGCACCTTTGGGATGAGCTTCTGGTTCTATACAGAAAGAATATAGACCAGCAATGAAGAGAGTGGACTTAAAGCCAGCTCTGTCTGGATTTGGATACTGGCTCAGCCAGTGATGAGCTGTGCAGATGCAGACAAGTTACTTAACCAGTCTGGGTCTCAGTCTCCACACCTGTAAAATGCAGAAATGATGAAAACATACCTCCTCACCTCACTTGAGACATTGTGAGATTAAATGAGTTAATATAAAGTTCTTACAACAGTGCTTGGCAAAACAGGAAGTGCCTAATAAATGCTAACTGCTATCATGGTCATTACCTCTACTACCTTATCATCAGCCTAACTTGTTCATTTACATTACCTGCTGCCTCTTGTATGTAGTTGAGATTGTGATCAAACAATTACCAGCAACAAAGTTTAATGGAGAACAGCATACTCAGGGAGTATGGCTGGGTATACAGACCTAGCCTGGAGGTTGGGAACTCACTGTGGAATGAACGAATGGTCTGAGAACCAAACCCAGGACGGAAATGCACTGTGGGGAACAGAAGCAGCCCACAGATCAGTTTCTCGTGTCCCCAAGGAGCTCAGTGCCTAGGCCGTGCTGAGGGCCTGAGTAGGAGGGGAAGAGCACGCAAAGGGACCGGTCATCCGGCAGAATGCCAAGGCTCCGACCCACCCGGGCCTTCCTCACCTGTTGGGATTTCTGCAGGACGGACTTGGCCAAACTCTTGATCTTCTACAAAGACCTGAACCAGAGATCCATCATGGAGAGCCCAGCCAACAGCGTGAGTGGGGCCCTTCCGGGACCTGTGTGTGAAGGTCCAGCCTGACGCAGTAGGGTTGCTAGAGGCCAGCCAGGCTGGGGAAGGCAAACAGAAGCAGAGGGGCGGGAGACCTTTGGGCTCCTACTCTGAGCCCCTTCAGTTGGCCCGAGTCTCGCCCCGGGGAATGCGGGGCCAGAGGGGAGCACGGGGCCTGCTGAGGGAGCGTCCCTCTCCACGATGTGGCGTGGCCTCCCTTGCAGATCGAGGTGCTTCTTTCCAACTTTGGCGGCCAGCTGGGCCTGTGGATGAGTTGCTCTGTCGTCTGTGTCATCGAGATCATCGAAGTCTTCTTCATTGACTTCTTCTCTATCATCGCCCGCCGACAGTGGCAGAGAGCCAAGGAGTGGTGGGCCCGGAAGCAAGGATCGCCCTGCCCTGAGGGTCCCCCCGGCTGGCGGGGCCAGGACAATCCAGCCCTCCATGTAGACGAGGACCTGCCCACTTTCACCTCTGCTCTGCAGCTGCCTCCAGCCCCGGGGGCCCAGGTGCCCGGCACGCCACCCCCCAGATATAACACCTTGCACTTGGGCAGGGCCTTCTCCAGCCAGCTCTCAGACACCCAGGTGCCGGACGAGTCCTGAGACAATGCTGGAAGGAGAGAGCTGGTCAGGACTGCAGCTGTGGTTGAGGGACTCAGGCCTTGTCTCCCGGAGGCACAGGGAGCCTCCTATCTGTACCCTGGGCCTTTGGGACACTGCCTAAAAGGTTGCTGTGGTCAAATCAGGGTTGGGCACGGGCAGGCAGAGCCACTGGGTCCTGCCTGGCTCTACACCTGGCCAGGATGAGCTAGATCAGGACCTGAACTCAGCACATCCACACGGGGAAGACTGCAGGCCAACACAAGGGCACCATCAATGAGGACCCGGTGTGCTCTTGGCTGGGAGTTGAGAGAAAAGAACACCTCCACAGCCCCAAGCTAGGGTTCCACCCACACCCTGGCCTTACCAGGGCCACAGGATGTGACTTTCGGTCACAAGGCTGGACAGCTCCTGCCTGATGCCAAAGATAAAAGGTAGTGCCAGCCCTAGGGGGTGGCTGCGGTGCCCAAGCTGTCCTGGGTACTGATACTGGCACAAGGTATCCTTGTCACCCTCGGGCACAGACCCGGCGTGGGTCCTGGGTGTGTGTGGGGAGAGGTGCAGTGGAGGGAGTGGCAGGGCGGCTGGGCTGGGGCCATGATCTGGGCAGCTAAGGCAGCTCCCAAGCAGAGAAGGGCCAGTTAAGGGACACAGCTGGGTACGCCTGGTCGGTGGTGTCCTCGTAGTCTGAGCTCAGCTGCTCCTCTCACCAACCAGCTCGGCCTGCTCCACTGCCCAGCACAGCAGCACACGCCTGTGATCCTAGCAGTCCAGGAGGCTGAGGCAGGAAGATCGCACATTGGAGAGCAGGCTGGGCCGTTTACCTAGTTAGCAGACCTTATCTCAAAATAAAATATAAAAAAGGGCTGGGGAGGTAGCTGTTCAGCAGAGGCCTTGGTTTCAATCCCTCGTACCGGAAAGAGATAGAGACCTCCTTTCTACTAGCAGCCTCAGTGGCCTGCCCCTGCGAACGCCCACCATGTACATGCAATTCCAACCTCAGCATCAGTGCAAGAGCAGCTCCGGGCACTATCCTAAGCCCTCATGCAAATCAGCCTGGGGACAGCAAACTGTGTGGCCCACAGGCTAAATCCTGTTTTTGTTTGTGAACTGAGAATGGTTTTTTTTTTTCCACTTTTGAATAGCTAAAAAGAAAAAAAAAATTATGACTCAAGAAAATGATAGGATTTCCAACTTCAGTTTCCAGAAATAAAACTTTATTGGCACACAGTCATATCCACATGTCTACCTACTATTTATGGGTACTTGTGCACAAAGTCGAGTGGTTAAAACAGACTCACAAAACCAGCAAAACCTACAATACTTCCTTTCTGGATCTTTCCAGAAGGAAAAAAAGATGCCAGTCTCTGGGTCAGCCCATGGAAGAGGTCTGCCGCTCCCATTCTGTGGGAGGCCCGGAAAGGTTAGGTTTCTCTCCACAAGTGACACAGCAGGAAGTAATTGTCCAGGGATTCGAACCCACACGGTCGGACCTCACAGTCTGTGCACACTGTCTCACGCCCAAACTGTGTCTGGCTGTTTTAAGAGCGAAGCTGGTGTCATTATGAGGGGAAAAGGGGGAGGCTCAATTCCCTGGATCTGTGCTTCCCCCCTAGTGGGGTGAGGTCTGCACTTTGAGGCTGACCCCACACAGGGATGGGATCGGTGCAGCCCCGAGTCTCCGTGAAAGTAGGAGGCTGGAGGCTCCTCCCTGGGGACTGGACACCCAGATCAACCTGCTCCCCTGCCAGTGGCTGGAGTGGCGCTCTCCCTCCTATGTGGCACCTGCACTGGCCCTCCTCGGGAACTGCCAGGGGACACGCCAGGCCACAGAACAAGGGCATTATGACCCCTGCGGCCTGGTGCTTCCCCGGGGAGTGGGCTCTGAAGCCAGGCTGACCCAGGCCAGCACCAGGTTACAGAGGCACGAGCCAGCTTCCCACTGGCTGGGCCTGGGTGGAACTGCCGGTACCAACAGGGAACCTGCAGTAGATGCTCAGTTGGCCCCCAGCCAGAGAGGAGCTTCCTCCTCTCCGCCCTGGCAGGAGGCAGGTGCTGTGCCCTCAGATTCATGGAACTGACTGGCTTGGCGTGATGTCACAGGCAGGAACATTTCCAACGAGGCTTCTGCTGGGTGTGTCAGAGGTGAGGCTGCCAGCGTCTGGCTCATCTGTCACGGGCGAACACCCCTCCTGGCTCATGCAGAGCCCAGCGCTGCCCTTTCTCCTCCAGTCTCCCTTCCAGGAAGAGAGTCAATGGACCTCCACAAGGCTGTCCCAGCCCTAGGAAACTGGAGCTTCTGCCATTATACAGCGTCCTCTCCAGCATAAATTCATATTATTATTATTATTAATTATTATTATTATTATTATTATTATTACAGGGTATTGAACTCGGGGCATTGTAGCACTGAGATGCATCCCCAGCACTTTTTAATTTTTATTTCAAGGTAGGGTCTCACTAAGCTGTCCAAGCTGGCCTTGAATTTGCAACCCTCAGCCCTCAGCCTCTCTCTCCGGAGCTGAGGTTACAGTCATGTGCCACCATGCCTACCCCTGACACAATTTTTATCCACTCCTTTGTCACAGAGCATAAACTCTGTGAGGACAGGAATGGTGTCGACTGAGACAGGACTGAAGACAAGGTTGACCCTCAGGACAAGATCATGGAGCTAAAAAAAACAACAGAAAGGATGGCATAGTTATTGAGCTCTCATTGCTTGCTATAAATTCTGCTAAGCTCTTTGTGTATATCCACTCAGGCAACTTTGACAGCTCAGGCCCTCTTGGAAATAAAGAAACAGTGACAAAGAGAATTCTTAAAGCCACTCCACGGCCAGTGGCTGGAGCCTGTGAACTTAGCAAACTGTTTTTCGTAGAGAAGATTTTCCCCAAGATGTCGTTTGCCTGCCCCTGAGGAAGTCCTTTTTGGTTCCCTCTGGCTGGAGGTCCAGCCTGCTCAACCCTTTTTGTCCAAGGACAGATGGGAGGGTGGGGAAGGGCAATCGTTGTCCAAGACTGCTTTATATGCAGCCACAATGGCCAGGACTCACTGCCTCCACGGGACAATAACCAGTTCCATTCGCAGCTCACAGGCATGTTTGTCCCTCACATACCTTCATCTTCCCAAACTGCCCATGCTAGGACCTCTCTGCTCCTCTGCCTTCCCCTTCTGAGGCCCTGGGTCCCCTGGGTCATCTCCCCCTGAGTCAGGAGCATCTGGATCCTAACAAGTCCCTTGAGACTCCACCCCCAAGAGGAGAGGGTGAGTACAGATTCCTGCCTCGCCTGGGGTTGAGGACTCAGGAGAGAGATGTGAGCCAGAACAGACCTGTGGGAGCGCGAAGGTTAAGGCGAGTCAGGGTGTGGAGCAAGTCCCACTGAGGAAACGCAGGTCCAAAGAGGAGAGGGTTGAGGATGGGGACCCCAGGTCCTCCGTATTTAAGGAGCAGCTGAGGCAGGAGAAGTCTGCGCAACAGACAAAGCAACAGGAGGCTCCACTGGTCACCAACCTCCACCTCTCCCAGCTCTCCTTCCTCCGGTCCCTACTCCAGGCTGTGCCACGGTGCTTCCCGCTTTGACTCCTCCCGTCACACAGAGGTGTTTTCAGGAGTTCTAGGGCAACTATAGTTTGGATCCCGACGTCCCCAACGGGCCCACGTGCTAAAGGCTCAGGCACGCCCTGTGGAGCTCCTGAGAGAGGTGGAACAGTTGGGAGGGGGCCGATGAGAGGAAGTTAGGCCATTGGGGGCGTGGCCTCAAGGAGATCCTGGGACCCGAGCCCCTCCTCTTCTCGCTTTGCTTTCAGGCCACCAGGAGGTGAACAGTTCTACAGCCCACGCTCCCGGCTGTATGTAGGCACTGTGTTGTCACAGACCGGAAGTAACAGCCGCGCAACCAAGGGCTAACACTCTGAAAGCATGAGCCAAAATAAGCCTTTCCTCTTGATACATTGTCCCCGCACAAGGACTCATCCTGCACTGATGATTTTAGATGGCACACGGACTTCATTGCTATGCCAAACACTGCCCTCCTTTCCCCATTCATCATCCGCTCATTCACCCATCCTTCAGTCAGGTCCAAATGTTGCCTTCTCTATATGGTCTCTCCTTGCCCCGAAGCGTTGGGAATATTATGCATCATTGACCGATAAAATAAGCAAACCATTCCATTGTCCAGTGAGCAAAAGCAAAGTTGCAGTGTGGTGAATAGGGCCTAACTCTCTCTAGCCCTGCCACGTCCTCCTGTCTAACAAAGAAGGTGCTCCCTCAGCCTGTTGCTCCCCAACTAGCTCCAATCCGGCAACACCATTTTCCACTGCCCTTGCGTTCTGAGTTAACTTTTGCTTATCGTAAGCAGCACTGGTGTTTTCTTCAGTCACATTCAAACACTTATTTGATAACACTTTATCAATAAAGTTATTTAATAACAAAGAGTTATTGAGCATTGCATGAGTTTCCGGTGGCTGTTGTAACAAATTACCACAAATGCAGTGGTTTAAAGCAGGAATTTACAGCCATTGATGTCGTTCAGCAGCACAGCGTCCACCTGGCAAGTGCAAGGCCCTGAGTTCAATTCCCGGTACCAAAAGAAAAACAAAACCAGGAGTTTGTGCCCTTATAGTCAGAAGCTCAGCACTCTGGAATGAGTCTCACAGGCTTCACTGAAGAGGCCGGCAGGGCTGCGCTCCCTCCAGAGACTCCAGAAGAGGATTCATTTCCTTGCATTTTCCAACTACTAGAGCTGATTTCGGGGCTCCTGGCCCCTTCTATCTTTAAAGCCAGCAGAGTAGCATCGTGATTCAGTCATCACATGGGCAGCTGATGCCACCAAATCTCCCCACATCTCCTTTGTAATTTTGTTATTTGGCGGGGCTTGGTTATTCGTTTGTTGGTGCCCTGGATCAAACTCACGACCTCTCGCTTGCCAGTCAGGTACTATACCACTGAGCTAAATCTCCAGCCTCACACCTCTTTTTAAAAAGATATTTGTGATAACATCTCAGATCATGCAGATAAATCAGATGTTCTTCCCACCAGGAGAGTCTTGATTTAATCACATTTGCAAAATCTCTTTTTGTGCCACGGAAGGTGACACTCATAGGCTCTCAGGGACCAGTCTGTAGATATTTGGGGGATGCTTTTCATGTTTGCTGTGAGTGCTCAGCCCTGCATCTCTAAGTCAAGCAGACCACAGTCCTCTGCCTGCATAGAACCCATATGCCTCTGAGGCATGGAGAGCCAGGAACAAAAGCAGCCTAAGAAACAGCCATTTTCTATAGCATTATGGATAAAGAGAAAAAGCCAGGAGGGGGAGACTGGGAGGGTGGGGCAAGCAGAGTGGCTATGGTAGTCACAGTGCTATTCGGTCGGGGTGAACTGGAGAGGGTATTATGTATTAACTGAGTGACTGGAAGGGATCATTCACATGAATGCATCTGGGAGGACCCTGCTCTGGGAAGAGGGAAAAGCCAGCAACAACAGAAGAGTCTCCTTTCACAGTAAGTTTCTTCCCAGTGGAATATTATTCAGCCACCCAAAGGAATGAACTATTGACATACGGACATGCCTCAAAAATATTATGCTAAGTTTCAAAAACATAGCAGACACAAAAGGTCATACACTGCATGGTTCCATTTATATGAAAGACTCAGCGTGGTAAACTCACAAGGACAGAAAGCAGACTTATGACGGGGGCAGGTGAAATGCGCAGTGATTGTCTAACAGGCCAGGGGCTTCCGTTCGGGGTGGTGAAAATGTTGTGGAACTGGATAGAGGTGGTGAATGTACCAAATCCCACTGAACTTGTACACTTTGAAATGGTTCGCTTTACATGAATTTTACCCCAATGAAAATGTTTTCAAAAATGTATTTCAGTGAAAAGAGTAGAGTTGATCTAAAGGAAAATAATAACTGAGACTTTAAAGAAAAGCAAGACGTACACTGTGCATTTGGAAAGCTGACTAGCGAAGGGCGATTTCTCATTTTAAGCGGCACAAACAGGGGTGTGTGCTTTCTTACTCTTTACAGTCTCTGAAAGGAAAGAAAATGATGAGCAGCTGGTAAGGTAGGCATTGTGTGGGTCCTGAATGCAAATAAGCGCCTAACAAGTGACTGGCACTCAAGGCCACGCCCCCAAGGAGCAGACCTCTCTGGCTCTGTCCCTTCCGTCCCTTCTCCTCCTCCTCCAGCGAGCAGCCCTGAGAGGTGGCCAGCCAGGCGCCCCCCCAGAGTGGATGCCCTAAAAACATTCCCTGCTTGCTCCACTCTGCTCACCCAGCCACAGCCCACTCCCAGCAAACTGAGGAACAGTTCCCAGCCGTCTGTCCCAAGGCAGGGCCGGCCAGGGTGGAGAGGGGCCTGGATCAGCAGGATTCCTGCGCTATGCGCTCTAATTGCAGGCTGCAGGCTGAAGGAGCCTCATTGTGCCCAGTGAGAAGGGAAGGGGCAGGGAGAGGAGGCGAAACCTACTTGATTGTTACAAGGCTCCTTCACCTCCTCCCGGGACGCTCCTGGAGGAATCTTTCCAGCCTCACTGGCTCCCATCTGACCAGAACTGCCAGGTGCCTTGACAAGCTCTGCTGTCCAACAGCTGTTTAGCTAACTGCATGTACTCAGGAATCTGACACTTTTGTGTTCTCATTCATAACACGATTAAAAATGCTTTTTAAAACTTGGGTCTAAAAAACCACTTGGGACTACACGAAAATAATAAATATGTTAGGAATCTTGTTGGCAAGTGACAAAATCCCAACTTGCTTCAGATTAAGAAAAAAATAAATACTGTACATTTAGGCTCACATAACTGAAAAAAGTCCATGAGTCTATAGCGCATGAGTCTATAGCTTCAGGTATGGCTGGATCCAGGGACTGAAAAGTGAGATCAGAACTTTCATTTGTGCCTTCCTTCATGGTAGCATCATTCGCAGATTCATTCAACTTGCAGCATGTCAAGATGGATGCTAGAAGCCCCAGGCATGTGTCCTATCCCTCAGTGCCCCAAAAGAAAAGGAAGTTCTCTCTCAAAATTATTAAAAACCCCAAATTAACTAGTGGGCTTGTATTGGATATACTTGAGCTATGGGCATTTTGTTGAACCAATCACAGTGACCAAAGGGATGAAGCAGTGATTAGTCAAGCTTGGATTGTGTGTTTATTTCTGAATGGGGGAGAAACCTTCCTCTCTACAGCCACATGGAAAGAGTAAGGTAAGCAGTAATTGTCCCACAGCCACCAGGGTTCAGCGCAAAATACCTTCTATACACTTGAACTATGGAAACTTTCAGAAAAGCACAAAGAAGAAAATTAAGGCCAGCAATGATTCCAGGCCAGCAGGCCCCATGCTCTGTCATCTGGGCCATCTTCCACACACGCGGCACTTGATCCAACCCAGCAGCATGAAAGCAATTCAGGCTCACATGAGAGAAAGAGCAGAAAAGCAAGGGTTTTTTGGTGAGATGGGAAGACTGGGCTTACCATCTGCAGTTCCTAGCCAACCTCACAATCTTAAATCCCCAGATCCCTTATAAGCTTAGAGCAAATATCTGAGGTTTCCTTGAGATTTCACCTCTAGCCACTCATCCAACTGCCATCCACCCACCCACCCATCCATCCATCCATCCATTTACACAATCCATCAGTCCATCCACCCACCCACCCAGTAATTCTCTCTTAAGCTCGGAAGTCAGACTATCTGGTTCAAATTCAAGTCTCAACACTTATTCTGACCAAGTTACTTCATCAACCCATATCTTGGTTTTTACTGCAAAAGATTATGGATAAATTGAGATAAGGCAGGTGTGAGAGGCTCATACGAGATCCTCAACAGTTTTCTAGTGTTAGATTTTTGTTGTTACTTTAACATTAGATGTCTACCATGTATCAGATGTCAGGCAGGCTGCCTGCAGGCATCTGAATAGGCAACAGTTGGGCAAGTTTGGCCAGCTACAATTTCTCTCTCTGTTTCCCTAGAGACAGATTCTGGCTAAAAAGACTGTTAAGAACTGGGCATGGTGGCGCACGCCTGTAATCCCGGCATCAGGAGGCTGAGGCAGGAGGATTGCTGTGAGTTTGAGACCAGCCTGGGCTACATAGTGAGTTCCAGGTCAGTCTCCACTACATAGGGAGACCGTGTCTCAACACCCCACCCCACCCAAAAGAACTGTTAAGACCACAGAGAAATATCTTCCAGGACTTCCTGATTTAAAAAAAAAAGTTGCTGAATGTTTCATTTAAAATCATAATAACAGTAAAGGTAGTTTAGGTTTTGCAACTCCTGAGGTCAAGGCAGTGTCTGGGATGTGCTTTCGCGCACTTAAACTTCCTGGCTTAAGGCTGGGCACCTGAGAAATCACCGAGGAATCCTCTGCGGAGCAGGGAAGAAATGCCAGCCTACCCTTGACTAGGAGGTTATGGAATGACAGGCTCACGGAGCCCCAACCCTTCCTCCCCTGGACAGAGGTGCTGGGGAAGGCAGGAGCACTGGGGCCCTCACTGCCTGGTCATCCAGTTGGAAAACTTCTAGGTGATGGTTTGAGGTCTTGGATCCATGTTCCAGCCCTCAAGAGTGAGGGATGATGCTTGTGGGACAAGGGGAGGCTTCGTCGCCTTGGAGTCAGCCAGCTCTGACAGCGCTGCCTCGTCACCAGGCTTTCGGTGGAGCCTATTTCCCCTCCTGCAGGCCTTCCTCCAAGTGGCCGTAACATTCCCTTGGAGCCCTCAGCTACTGCCGCATTCCACTACTCACAGCCCTCCTCCTTCAAAACGCCTCCAGCCGACCTGCCAGCGTCCTTCCCTATTCCATCCCTCACAGTCACTCAGGGCTCCTGATGACTGACGACCTCAGCCCTTAGTGCCCTGGCTCCTTCCTGCACCAATGCTTCTTGTATTTATGCTTTCTCGGGTACGGCAGACACCCCAGCTTACAGCGGCTTTGGTAACGGAGCAGAGGGGGGATGGCCATGCTCTTAAGTGAAAGTACAGAGGCGCCTAATGTTAAACTAGGGGCCCGGGTGTTCAGTTATGAGGCACCACCAGTGTCCTTTTCCTATTCCCACCACCTCAACTTTATTCTCAGACCACTTCTCTCCATAGGGTGGAAGCCTCCCCTGAGCACCCCAAGTCTGTACTGCTTTGTAGCTTATTCAGGGCTCAGGCAGAAAATGAGACTCCTCTTTCCCTAGCATACATATAAGGGGTGATCGAAAACGTTAATGAAGGTTTAAATTTTTAAAAATTATAGTAAAAGACACATTGCTAAGAATGATGGAACAGTTATGCTTGAAGCAAGAGGAAGTATTTTGGGTGTCCTGAGGAGGATTGGTGGCAATGCGTCTTTTACAGTATTTTTCTGCTTAAACACTCACTGTGTTATTTGATTTTACCTTCTTGATCAATTCTTTATGGCAATTTCTGTCAAATAGAGACATTATAGTGTGTCCCCATCTACCTTACTCACATTACCTGGCACCCTGCCACTTCTGGCTCTCCCTCAGTTGTCAAAATGACCCTGAATGGTAAAAGTTTTGAATCTATTCAGGGCATCAGGGCTGCCACAGCTGCACAACTAAAGATGGTCACAAAAAGGGACTCCCAGAACTGATTCAGAAAGTGGCAGGAACAGCGGGGTAGTACGTTTACATTTAAAGGTTGTATTTTCCTATCACACCTCCTACATGAAACCCACCAAGGCATTCTAACTGGTTCTGCTTGCTCGCATGCCCAGCTCTGAACCAATCCTGGTGGCGAGAGGATGGAGGACGCTAGCTGGCTGTGTTGTGTCACATGACTGTCCTTGATACGGGTGAGTTCCACCGAAGTCTCATGAGTTTCCAAAGAATGGTGGCTGAACAAATATGCTAGGTCTTCATCTCGAGCAACTTACACCTGAACTTTGCATAAGCCTCTCAATCAGGAGACCCTGTAATTCCTCAAGTTCCTTACCTCCAGTGACTTTCATTTTCATTCCTCAGCAGCATCCACTCCTAAGAGGGCACCTGGTATTCAAGATACCTCCTGTGCCTTCTCCTTTCCCACTTTTGTCCTCCCTGACCCCTTGTCTGGGGCCCAGTCTCTCTCCCCTAAGCTCCCAAATCAGCTCTCCTTATCTCCTTTCCACCCTAGACCCCACATCCAAACATTCCAACTTCCCTCTTCACACCTCCTCTCTCCACCCTCACGACTCTAGTCGGTCAGCATGGGAATTTTCTCTTCCTGTTAATGGGTGAACCACTCTGAGGACCATAATGCAATGGGGCCAATTGACCAGTGCTATTGACTTAGTATAATGCTTCTCAAACTTTGATGTGCCCATAAATCATCGAGGAATCACATTCTAATTTGTTAGGCCTCAAATGAGCTCTACAGATCCGACCAGCCTCCAAGCGAGACCCAAGCTTCTGGTCCTCAGTCCACAGTTGGACCCTGGAGGGTTTGGCACTGCTTTGCCCTAGTGTTCTGCAGGTGATCCTCAAGGTAAGACCCACCCAGGGTACCTGATAAACATGAAGATTGTCAAGCTTCTTCCAGGAAGTCTCTGATTCAGGAGGTTTATGTTGGAGACCAAGAGAGTACATCATTTTAACAAGTTCCAAGTGACTCTTATCTCCTGGGATGATTGGGAAATACTGCTCTGTCGTGTTATTTGGTTTGTGTGACTCATTGGTTTCCAGGCCTTCTCTGCGTCTGTAAATTCCACCCTTTCCTCACCTCCCTAACCCTCAGCAGGTGAGCTGGCCCCCACTTTGTGGAGAAACCCAGGTGGGTTGGCATCAACAACCTCTTGTGGCTATAAACTTGTGTCTCCCGATGGCTTTTCTCATTTTCCTCCTCTCCCTTAGCACACCCAGCTCTCTCTCAGCCTTCCAAACTGTCTTCAAGCCCCTCCCGCTCTCCCGGCCCCTCCTCTGCCTGTACAAACCCTTCTTGTCCTAAAGCCTCTCTCACATTTTATCATCCCTCCCTCCACACAAAGCTCTTTGTTCTCTTCACATCTCTCTCTATGCTACAACCCTGTAATTGAAAAAGTGATCTGTGTCAGTAAACATATTTTCAAAATCTTTTTAGAAGGCTTCTTAAAATGTGAACTGGAGGTTTTCCTTGTAATTCAGTTGAACTGTTAGCTAAATGTTTGCCCTCAGAGCAAACTGTGAATAATAAAGAAAAAGTAGGAAGAGGCTTCTTGTTCTGAAATCCTCTTGGCTTTATAAACCAGTTGCAAAACTAAGATGGAGATTTCCTGTGCACTCTTTCCCCAGGTTCCTCTGAGGTTGCTGTTTCGCAGAAGCAGGGTCCTTTGTCCAAGCTATGGAATCAGCACTGCAACAACGTGGTGCCGTGAACGATGCCCTTTTCCTATGTTACCAGTTTCCCCACTAAGAGCCAAAAAGTAAGTCTGTAATTATACACTGCCTACATTTATCATTATCTCAAAAATTAAAATACAAATAGAGAAATAAGCAGTCACCAAAAGCCACTATCCAGATACAACTATAGCTGACAACTTATTATTTTACATGTATCCATATATATATATGTGTGTACAGTACGTATATAAATATATACATATATTATACACGTATACAGGCATATATATCTTTATCTAGATAGATAGATAGATAATTACCCAATACTTAGGTTTTTTTTCCAGCGGCTCTTGTGATAAATGGCATTGATTTTGTATCCTTATGTCTCTTCTTTTGTCCAGTTGTCCATTTATTTCCCTCAGATAAATTCCTGGTAGTCAAAGAGTTTATACTTTGGAGTATGGGGTCTTTTTATTTCAAATCATTTGTGTGTGTGTGTATGGGGATCAAACTCAGGACCTTGTGCTTGCCAGGCAGGCACGGCACCACTGAACTACATCCCCAGCCCTTCAAATTATTTTCTACAAAGATTATATACCACTTCACTGAACCTAGCACCTCCCAGAGTGTACCAACTAGGTAACCACAGTGCTACCATTGTGATCTGCATTTCTTCTCATAACCCAGGAGGTTGGGTCATGCATATTCCATATCCGTTACAGACAAACTTCTTGGAAAGCAACCTCAGATGGTTGCTTCCACTTCCATTCCTACCGACTCTTCAACTCCTTACAGTCTGAGATTCAATCCCTTTTTTCCTAATACTCCAGCACCAACCAAATAGGCCCTTTCCAAGCCCATCCTGCTTTATTTCCCTGTCACTGAACATGATAGACCATAATGGTACAAGATCCCAATAATGAATGTAACTGTACTGTATACCTAAAATGTACCAATAAACTCAATAAAAATAAAAATAATAAAAAAAGAACATTATAGGCTAAGCAACCTTTTAAACAAATTCACAGCTGTTACACTGACTTGCTTTTGTTAAATCTAGCTTTGTTTATAGGATTCACAATTTTACGTGCTCTGTTGGAGTGTTGATAAACACACACAGTGACATAGCCACCACGGACTATTTCCATTACAGTGCTTCCAAAGCTCCCTGTGTGTCCTCCTGTCCATCTTTCCCAAATCCTAGCTGTTGGAAATCACTAATCTGCTTTTTATCACTATAATTTTGTCTTTTCTAAATTTTTATTAATGTAGTCATACAGTATCTGGTTTTCAATTTTTGGATTCTTTCACTTAGCATGTTTGGAAGACTCCTCAGTGTAGTTCATTCATTTTTGTCCCATGGTATGAATGAAACACTTAGGAGCCCCAGATCCACACTTGTCAATAGCCTTCTAGAGATCTCTGCCTCCTCACCCTTCAAACACCTGAAATGTCCAAATTTGTACTCTATCTCTTCCCTTACGAATATATTTATCCTCGCTAAATGTTAGCTGGTAACACCTCCTACCCAGTGGTGCGGAAAAACCTGGATGACTCTGCTCTTACCCCCAACCAATCAATTGCTGCTACCGTTTGGGTGTCGTCTATCTCCAAAAGGCCCACGTGTTAAGGATTGGTTAAGAGAACACTATTTCCTTCATGCTACCACTGATCTTGCTCCCTGGGCAATGTTCCACTTGCTGATGTCCCCACAGTCTCAGGCCTGTTCCTCTGAAATAGGCGATATATTTTTTTCCTGTAAATAATCCATGATATGTACTGTGTAAAAGATGAAAACTGCCTCACATAGACTTGTGTCTTCATACATATTTTTTTGAATGAGTGAGTGAATGGGTAATAACCACACTGTAGTGTAGAGACTAGAGTACAGGGAAAGACAGACCGGCAGAATACAAGCATTTCTAAGAGGACAGCATGGGGTTTCTCTTGGGTGATCTTCCTGGAGCCCTTCCTGGAGGAAGTAGGGTTTAAACTGAGGCTTGAGGCATGACTGGGTTAGCCAAAGGAAGGAGGATAAGGCAAAGCAAAACAAGGTTTATGCAAAGAAAGACACCACAAATAGAAAATAGGAAAGTCTGCCACTTACAGTAGTCCAAAAACATAAGCAGGAGTCTCTGTAAGATACACTGAACTTAGACTGGATTGAGGGTAAGAACTGCCAGCCCTGACTTATTCCAGCAACAGAAAAGTCTCATCGATTAAGGAGTAGAAGAGACCAGAATATCCCTCTGAACTCTGTCAGTTCCAAAGGGCTATAATAGAACACAGGGCCTGCTTATGGGGAAGCAAAGCTTAAATGTTCTAGAGTACCCAAAATGTCTCTCTATGCCAGCTTAGACAGTGTCACCCCAAGGACTCCCAATAAGGCCAGCTGGGCCTGCTAAAGAAGGTGGCATTGTCCCAGCTAAATCTAACCCTAAAACACACACAAAGAGAGTGAGAGGGAACTGGCTCAAAGGAGAAATACCCTACCACATCTGCCTTGGGTTGAAGTTCGCTGACTCTTTAATAGGGCAAAGTAAATGTACAGTAAATATACACTTTTCCCTCCTTTCTTTGTTTGGGCCAAAAATAGTTAAACAGATGGTTTAACTCCTCTTAACACCCAGTGTTCAACAAACATGGACCTCCTCCTCCTCCTCCTTTAAAAACAGGCAAATAAAGATGACTGGATATATTCAAAGACCTAATAGGCCCCACAGATATAGATAGGAAGAATTAGAGCAAACGTCTCTGGACAAGTCACTCTCACTGCCCAGGAGACAAAATATAAGGGAAAAGTTGCTAATTTGTAGTCTTACGTAATTTGAAGCTATTGTATCTCTAAAGGAATTCTTAATAAGAAAACAGTCCTAGAACATAAAAATACTGTGCTAGTGGAAAAAAATATATATGTAACATATATAATATGTATATATAAAGCAATAGACACAGGTAGCAGAAGATTGTTGCATAAAATCAAGTCAGTTCATGTAAAGAATGGATTTTAAAGTTTCCCGAGGAAGATAGGACGGGGGAATAGAAGCAGAACGAAGAAGAGCTTTGAGAGATGTATATAATTGGTTCTCCTAAAGAGCAGAAACAGAGCATAGAGATTTATTGTCTAAAGAAATTGGCCCACATCCTCGTGGGGACTGGGAAGCCCACGACCTGCTGTCTGAATACTAGAGAGACGCTACCGCGGTATCATCTCAGTCTGAGTCCCAGGACAAGTGATGACTTAAATCCCAATCCCAGTCCAAAAGATGAGTACCAACCCTATGTGCCTCAGTCTGAGGGCAAGAGAAACCAGCGTCTCAGCTTGCACAGTTGGACAGGGTCCAAATTCTCCTTCCCTCTACTTGTTTCTCTTCAGACCCTCACTGGAGTAGATGATATCCGTCCACGTGAGGAGGTAGTACTCTCCTGAGTCCATTAGTTCAAATGCTGCTCTCATCGGGAAGCGTCCTCACAGACCCATCCAGAAATAATGTTGAATCAAATATCCTGGCACCCGTGGTGCAGTCAAGTTGGTATAAAAAATTAACCATCACATATACTCCATTGTTTCCATAATATCATACTGGTTACACAGATGACCCTTCAATTATGAGAAAACAAAGCAGAAATACTCAAATGTGTAAATACCAGGGGGAAAGAATCATTGAGGATCATCTTGGAGGTGAATTTTCACAGACCAACATTTAGTCTTAAGAAGTCTTAACCCCAGTGCCACATGTGTCCCTCTAAACCTAGATCTAAATGGGAAAAGGGGTGTGTGTGTGTGTGTGTGTGTGTGTGTGTGTGTGTGTGTGTGTGTGTGTGTGTGTGTGTGTGTGTGTGTGTGTGTGTGTGTGTGTGTGTGTGTGTGTGTGTGTGAAAGCACAGTGGGACGTGTACTGGAAAAGAAGGTTGAGTTGAAACATTGGGCACCTTGGAGTGCATTAGCACCTTGGGAGGCATTCAGGCCTGACTCCCCAGACACTGGTGTGATCAAAGGTTCTGAGCCTGGGATCAACATGATTGTGTTGGTTGCCAAGTTGTCATCCATCTGTGTCATGGCAGATGGCAGATAAAGAAGGGACATGACACCAGGAGATCGGTTTAGAGACTACTGCAATAATCCAAGCAAGCATTTATGAGGGCCTGGACTCATCAGCAAGAGCAGAAGTAGAGAGGCAGTGATACATTCAAGAGACATTTCCAAATTGGTGAGTGTCTGTCACCAAAGCCCAGCAAAAATGAATCAAGTGTTAATTTCATCTCAAACCTCTACGATGCTTGCCACTTAAACTCAACCTTAACTCTGACCTAAACCCTGAAACCAACACTGTAATTATTATGTCCATGAAGAATGTTTTGGTAGGAAAGGACAGAACCCCCAATTTAAGCAACTATAAGCTCAAAGGGGCAATTCCTGTTTTGTATAACTGAAAAGACCAGAGAAAAAAGTTCAGGTACAGACCTATTTTGGTCCAAGGGTTCAAATGATCACATCAAGACTCTGTTAGTCTTCAGAAAAGCTTTCTTAATTCTGAAGGGCTAAATGATGTCTGTTAACCCAGCATCCATATCTTCAAAAAGCAAACCACAGAAAAGGAATATCCAGGGCCCAAATGTAGAATTTACCCCTGAAGCTATCCCCAAAGCAAGGGTGATAGGAAACTGATCGTCCAGGCTAATATATGTCATTTTTAGCCACATAAATGGTACCAATACACTCATATGCAAGTTTTAAGATACACCTACAGATACCCTGATATCCCTCTGTTAAGGTTTGGATAAAAACTGTCCCCCCAAAACCTTGCGTGTTGAAGCTTGATCCCCCATGTAGCAGGACTCAGAGGAGAGCCTTTGGGAGGTGACCGGATTGTGATGGTTCTGACCTCACCCACAGGTTAACCCCTTGATGGATTCATGGCTTAATGAACTTTGGCAGAAAGCCCTCATTATAGAAGTGAGCTCTCTCTCCTCACTTCCTGGCCACCATGAGGTGAGCAGCTTTTGCTCTGCCACCCGCTCCCCACCATCATGCTCCACCCCAGTGACCATGGACTGAAACTTCCAATGCCGCAAGCCAAAATAAATCTTTCCTTCTTATAAAGATGACTGTCTCAGGCATTTTGTCTTGGCCATGGAAATATGATTAACTCAGTGGAGCCCAGCTTCTCTTACCTCAAATGTGGAACAAACTCAGTGACTTATTCCTGTTGAGTAGACTATGACAGAAGTCTCGGTGTTTAACTTCCAATGTTAAGTCATAAGAAAACTCCCCCTTCTCCCTTACACACTCTTAGGTCACTCCCTCTGGGAAAACTCAGCGGAAATGTCACCAGGACACTCAAGTGGCCCCGTGGAGAGGCAGTCAGACAGCCCACAATAGTCAGCACCAGCTGACAGCCATGTGAGTAAGCCTTCTCAGACATGGGTCCTCCCAACCCGACCACTTCAGCTCCAGCTTGTATCTCCACCGTAGCAACACAAGAAATGCCGAGCCAGGACCTTCCATCTAAGTGACTCCTGGTTTCATAACTCACAAAATCGATGGCTGTAATGCTGGGTGTGGTGCACACCTGCAGTCTCAGCACTTGGGAGGCTGAGGCAGGTACCTCACAAGTTTGGGGACAGCCTGGGCTACATAGAGAGTTCAAGGCCAACTTGCACTTCATGGTGAGACCCTGCCTCACACCAACCAAGCAAACAAAAACTATGAAGATAATAAACATTCCTTTGTTGTTGCTAAAAGGCACTAATTTGGGGAAACTTTGCTATATAATATCAATCAATACACATCCTGCTCTTATCACTCAGTACTGTGGTCCCTAGCTCTCTCACATTGATCCATATAGATAAGGTTATATATTCTGACTGCCCACACCTTCGTGTATTAATCTGTTCCCTAACAGACAGTTGTGTCCAGTTTTTTGTTGTTGTTTTGCCATTACAAACCACACCATGGTGAAGAAAACTGTACGCACCTCCATGGACATGTGTAAAAACTGTTCAAGCAACACGTTAAAATTTTTCTGCATAGTACCAGTTTGTTCCCCAAAGTAAACATTCCCAGATATCCTACTAGCTATGAGGGAGAACACCACCCCCCATTCACTGATACGGTCAGATTTTCCAATGTTTTGCCGCTCTGAAGAGTGGAAAGCGTCCCATCACTCCACTTTGCGTTTCCCCGACAATCAGCAATTGCTGTCCAGAGCCTGCAGCAATCCTGGACACAAAACTTAGCAGATCACTCCAGAGCCTTCCATGTCTCAAGGGATTTCCTATGATCCTCTGTGGCCTGGGCAAGTTTGGCTCTTCCTTGACAGCCAGATGGGATACCTAGAAATGCGTGGGTCAGCTGCCATTTGCGGGAAGGAGGAAGGCTCTAGATTGCAGTCTGGGCTCAGTCAACTCCAGGACCAGGGGCCGGCCCCACCCCACGCTTCCCCTCAGGACATGAGCTCGGCCAGAGCACAGTCTTCTGTTATAAGCACCTACGAGTTCTGCCCTCTGGAGGGTGGCTCAGTGGGGCAAAGGGAAACGGGGAGAAAGGGAGACGTTCTTAGTGCCAGCCTTGGGCATTGGGTAGAGCTCATGCCCTGAGGACCTGGCCCATGGGGAGAGAGGAACAGGGCCTGGCTTTGGGTGCTCTCTCCAGCGTCAGGGGCATGGCCACCGTGCCTGCAATACGGTGCGCGAAGCTCCTTTACCCTTTCTGTCATATCTGCATGTATGATTACTTGACATTTTAAAACATCTAGGGCTTCTTTAAATTTCAGTACATTCATTTGCAAAGGGAAATTATTTTATCCATGCTCAATATCAGTTCTTAAAAAGCAGAAGTGATTATAGAATAAAATAAAAAATAAATAATGTTAGTAAGCTCTATTAAATACCAATATCTACTTTCTTTGTGAGGGGGAAAAAAAAGGAAGCTAGAAGTGTTAAAGACCTTTGTAGCACCAGATTGAGACTTTCTCTGTGATTCAATATTATTCAAGGTCTGTAAGTTACTTTGCGAAAAATCAGTAGTTTTCTCCAAAATATTTTTTTCCTTCCATTTTAATTAAGCAGTGGCTATCCCATGGCAGTGACCTCATTTTCCAACCACCTTGTGGCTTTGTGTGGCCTGGGTTGTTCTGAATAAACTGTGAGTGGTTGTCACTTCCAAGCTAAGGCAAGTGCCTCCTCCGTGCTCTTTCCCCTGCCTGCTTCCTGGTCTTGTGACATCTTGGAAATCACAGGTTAAAGGAGGCAGAGTCACTCACTGCCCTGAAGGACGTCACGGACGGTGGGATGTGGCCCGCAGCCCAGAATAGCCAAGGCCTGTTAAATGAATGAGAAGTACATCTGAAGTTCATTGGTGCCATTGCTTGTCTGAGTGTCTTCGTTACAGTCGCTAGACCTACTGTGACATTCGCCAGCCCTAAGATATTTGCTGTCAGTGACATCCAGGCCACACTCTAGGAAGCAATGTGTTGCAGTGATTAGGACTACAGGTGAGTGTGTGACAGGTCTGTGTGAAGTCCTGGCCCTGACACCCTTGCAAGGTGTGATCTTGGAGCAGTCAGCTGACCTCACTGAGCCTCACACTCACATGGGCCTACTCTCCTTCCCACCACACAATGCTTTTGTAAAAAAAAATCACTAAGAATGTGTCCTATATTTAATGTGTTTTTAAGGCACACCCTGGTGTTGTTTATTTCCAACTTTAATGTTTTTGAAATCTAAGTGTGCCTTTAATAGGGGAAGGTTCCTTTTGCTTTTTTTTTTTTTTTTTTTCCTGGAAGGTTCTCATTATATAAATGGTGTAGGACTGAAGAAACACTGTTAGACAGAGGCCTGACTAAGGCCCAGGAAAGAGCAGCTATTGTTTTTCCTCTGCCGGATCCAGCAGAAAGTGTTTCCACACTGGCTCAGTCAGCCCCAGAGCCTGCAGGCAGGGAAGCTTGCAGCAGGAGGGTTGTTGGCCAAATCTGGCCCAAAGGCATGTTTTGATTGACCCGCTTTGTTTGAATGAATTGCCACAATTCACAAACTGAAAAACTTCATAGGGCAATCTGGATTTCCTTTTTTGAAGGCAGGGTTTCACTATGTAGTCCAGGCTGGACTCGAACTCATGATCCTCCTACCTCACCTTCCCAGGTACTGGGACTACAGGTGTGTACCACCAAACCCAGCCAGTCTTATTTATAAAAACATTAGAAAACCTGACTTCCCCAGCCTGCATTCCAGCACGGCCTTCCCGGGCTGGAATTAATTATACACCACCACCCCATTAGAAGCCAACTCAGCACTTCCCCATTGGTTCTCCTCAATGCACCTTCTGGCTCCTGAAGGCAGTTGGCTGTGGGGGGGCCACGATAATGAGACATATTCAGTAACTGCCATGGGTGGCTGCTCCTTCAGTCAAACTAAGCATCAGCCTGGTGAGTCGGGGCAGTGGCAGGTGGTCCTGCTTACCCCTTGCACTTTAAAGCAAGTAAGAATTATGGAGCTGCAGCAACCATTTTGCAACCATGAGGAAAAGGCAAAGAGCACCACAAGGATATCAGTCCTAACACTAGTGAGCAGCTAAACCAACCCTAGCAGCTGCTGTGTCTTCACTTCTTACTGTGTGATGTAAACAAATTCCTATGTATAGCCTTCTGTGATCACAGCCAAATTCATTCCTAACTGGTAAAATACTAATGTCCCTTATCCCCTCTTCTAATTCTTCCCATCACCTCCCCCAGGCTGCTCTTCCTACCACCTGGCTGTGTTTATCCTCTCTCTGCTCAGGTACTTTCATTGCCCTCCAGCCTGCTTTCAAGGGCCTAAGACCTGGCCACTCTGTCTCCAACTTTGTCTTCCATTTGTGTTTTAAAAGATTGAATTCATGCATAGTAATCGTAAATACTTATGGGATAGGATGTAATGTTTTGTGTGTAAATGAAATGCAACACATACGTGTATATGCAATGGTGCCTCAGTTCACAAATGAGTTTGTGAACAATTTAGTTTGCAAACAGCAGCATTGGGCAAAATTTTGTTTTGTTGGCAAACTCTGCCTTGCGTGACAAACACATCTGGTGGCCATTGTTCCCACACAAACACAAGCATGGCCATCTCTTCCCAAACCGTAAAGCAAGTCAAGTTCATGAACCAAGGCACCCCTGTATTGTATAATGATCAAACCAGGGGAATTAGCCCACCCATCCCTGTGACTGTTAATCCTGATTTGTCAGCTTCACTGAATTAAGAAATACCCAGTAGATTAGTAAAGCATATGCCTGGTGTGTCTGGGTGGTCATGGAAGTGTGACCTTAGGTACTCTATCTGACCTCCAGCCTCTTCCTCTCCAGCTCTGTTCCTCTGCTTTGCTTCCTGTCCACCATGAACCGAGTGGCTTTGCTCTGCCCTTCCAGTATTGATGTTCCAGCCTTGGAGCCAGCCAACCATGGGCTAAAAGTCCTGAAACCAGGAGCTAAATGAAACCTTTCCTCCTTCAAGTTGTGGGTGTCAGATATTTTGTCTCAGTGACCAGAAAGCTGACTAAAACAATCACTTTTAACACTTCGCTTTTTTGTGAGAACATTCAGTCTTCTCTTCTAGCTATTTGAAATTTCACTCATTTCTGATTCATGCAACTCATTCTCACTATTCCTTATTCTTCCACTTCTTTTTCTCCATCAGGAATCCAAGAAGAATATCAAGAGATTGCTGACTTTTATACTGAGTTGGAATATTTTTCATCTGTATAGAGAATTTAAAGATGTGCTCAAATATGGATGATTTCAGCGAACAGAGTTCTGAAGTCATTCTGGAAAAAGCCACTCAAGAACCTAAGGCAGCCACCTGGAAGATGAACCCAAATGAAGAGCAAATGCATGGAGAATAACTAACACAGTGTGATTTGGAGTGCGTGCCATTCCCCAATAAGCACAGAAGTAAGGCTAAAGAGAGTGAACAGAAAGATTTCAGATCTATAGCTGCCAGAATATGGTGAAGTCATTGTTGTCTCTTCTGAAATACATAGCCTCAATATCATGCCTTAATTACATTTGCCTGGGAACACCACCTGCAGGGTATAGCAAGCAGAAGAGACAAGGTTGCTTGTATACAATCAGTGAGACAAGCATAAACAGATGAGGAAAAAAGCTGTCAAAGCCATGATGAATTGATTGCAAGAGAAATATAAATGACTGAAAAATGCTACACCCGAAGATGTTCAACCTTGCTACTTATTAAATGAGTATATGCAAATGAAATATACAAACATGTGTTTAAGTAATCTATATTTAAATGTATATACATTTGTTACTTTTCATCTATTGGATTAATAGAGAATAAAATTGAGTAATGCCCAGTGTTTGAGAGACAACCAGCTGGTCCAATAAATGGCTAGTCCTAGAGATGGTGGTCCTATAAATGTGCATAACCTTTTCTAGAGAATGCCTCATATCTCTATTAAAATATATGATATGTCCAGCAAGGAGCTCTCAGAACATAATTGGACTATGCCTTCTAAATAAAGTTGCATTTTTTTACATGTTCAGAACTACAATCCCTGATTTTCCTGGGTAGCAGAAAGTGTAGTCTTCTACATGCCCGCCTGGCTTCCCAAGAAATCCTTAATTGCCCCTTTCGGTGTCACTTGCTAATGCCATCTTGTGCACCGAGTTTAGAACTTCTGCTATTCAGGACTTTGGGATTTGTTTTAAATCATGTGCTCTGTGGTCCCCGTACCATTCCAGGCACAGACACCAGCTTAAATCTAATGGTAAACCCCTCTCAAAGTATAGTGAAGGTACTGAGCCTAACTTAACTAAATACTTGAGGAAAAACAGAAAGACAGCAGGGAAGTTGGCTGACACTACTCCTCCAAATAACTGTTCCTGGGGAACCAGGCCAAACCCAACCCTGGGGACTTTCTCCTTTCCAGAAGGTTTCCGTGGGGTGAAGGCTCAACTCCCATTCAAGAAGATTTTCAATCTTCTGTCCTAAATAGAAGACATTTCTTCTCCTGTGATGCACAGTTTAATGTTAACATTCTTATGATGATAATGTTTTGCCTTATGATCAGAAAAGTATAAGCACACATGATGAAACACTGTAAGAAAAAAATCTGTCCTCAAATATTATGTAGATCCAACTAAGAAATATAGTCAAGATTCTGGTGGACAGAACAGGTAGTTCAGGGAAGGAACACCCTTCCTTCCTTGAGTACACCTTGTTCCTGTGTGGGTGTGCCACATATTACAAGTACTCTGAAATGTTTGTTGAATGAATAAATTAATGGTGATTTCCCCCCATCACTTTATGAGATAAAGTCCAAGCTCACTTGAATGGATTCCAAATCTGCATGTCCTGGCCTTAAACTATCACCATTTCACTCTCATCTCACTGCCATGATGGTCTTTTGAGACGGTCTTTGTCCTTACCACCCTGTCCCCCTACTGAAGTGTCATTTTTTGCCCAGGAATTCTTCCCAACCTCTCACATTCCCTGTATCCCTCCTGATACTTCCTTCCCCTGAGGCAGATCTGGAGATTTGTGGGAAAGAGACTTGAGGAAGTATCCCTGAGGAAACCAGTAACAGAGGTGGCAAGGAGGGTGGGGAAGGGAAGGAGGTGAAGCCGGGCGTTTTATCAAGTAATGGAGCAAATTATAGAGGGTAACCGTGACTCACTTCTGCAGGAGACCTTTGGAGACAGAGTGGCTCATACCCTAAAACTGTCCCTTTAGGAAAAAGGAGCTGGAGTTTTATATCCCCATCGGATCATTCATCGGCTAAGGACCGTCCTTGGAACGTGGAAACTTGTAGATATTTTTGATTTTCTGGGATGTGCAGGTAAAGCGAGTCCTAGCAGCAGTGGGACAGCCCTTCAACAACAGGAAGATACTGACTGCTGGTGTGGGAGACATACGGGACCCTATGGTAAACAAGAAAGGCAAAATAACCAAGAAAACGTGGGAGGATTCATGGCATCTACATATTCTTTCAATAAACATTAACTGAGTGTCTACTGAAAGCAGACACCCTGCAACTTGAAGAGGGCAGAGTTTCCCGTGTTAAATCCTGTCCACAACGACGTGGGCTGGCAGGGCGGACCTCTGGGGAGAGGTGGACTAATTGTGCCCAAGTGAGTCCTAAAGGATGAGTAAGGGGGAAGGGGGCATTCCTAGAAAAGGGGACAGCGTGTGCCAAGCCAGAGAAACAAAAGGACACATTTGTTTAGAAATGGGGAGTAGCACAGGGTGTGGGAGAGAGGAAGGGAGGAGGAAGCTGAGGTTGTAAAGACAGAAGCAGGTGAGGTGGGGAAGAGACCTGGACACCCTGCGAGGGGACAGAAACACTTTCTGATGAGTCTTGCCAGGATTTGCTTTAGGAAGAGGGCGATCATATGTGCTATGTACCGTACAAAGTGCCCTGTCAGCCCAGCACCCACGACCCTGATCAGAGCGTCTGATTCCGTAGCCCTGATGATTGCTGAGTGATAGGCACGAAGGAGAGTCAGGTCTGAGCTCGCTCTGGAGGTGCTGGGAGAGATTTGCCAGAGCCACACAGCAGGTGGAGGGAAGACCTGGACTGCAGGGAGACAAGAGGCAGCAGACGGAGGTACAAAGAAGGGCTTCTCGGACGCTGCTTCGCCATCCAGGCCAGCGGGGTGCCTCGATATCAATACTCTCTGTGAATGTGCATCTCAGTTGATTTTAATAAAATCCCCTCTTCTGGCTTAAACCAGCTTGAGTCAGATTTTTGTCACTTTAAGTGATGAGTCGCCCACAAGTAAAAATCAAATTACAAGAGAAAGTCTTCCAGTGGTGATAGCTGAGGCGAATCTTGGAAGACGAGGACTTCACCAGGTGTGGGGATGAGTCTGGGAGGGAGGTGTAGCCACTTGCAGACGCACACGGGCTCAGAGGGCAGAGTGGTTTGGGAGAAGCAAGGGATCCCAATGGGCTCCTCCGTGAGTAGGGGAGTGGACAGAGCCGGAAGATGGGCTGAGAGCTGTGGGGGTTGAAGGGCACTGTCTCATCTCCTCACCGAAGGGAAGCAATGCAAGTCGTGTGGACTGGAAGATGAGGAGGTCAGGTCCTCACTTGTGAAAGATGTCACTGAACCCCAGCAGGATGGATTCGAGTACAGGGAGTTTAATTCACTCAATTCCACAAGTATTTATTAAATGTTCCTTCTGTACTGGTTTCTTTTTGCTGTTGTAAACAATTACCACCAACGTAGTGGTTTAAAGCAACACAGGTGTATTTTTTTTTAAATTCTGGGGGTCAGAAATATGCAATGGCTCTGAAATCAAGATGTTATCAGAGCTGTATTTCTTCTGGTCGCTCAAGGGAGAATTCATTTTCTTACTTTTCCCAGGTGTTAGCGGCTGCCTGTGTTCCTTGGATCCTGACCCCTTTAATCTTCAAAGCCAGGAAGACTGACTCAATCTGATGACGCCTTCCTTCTGGTTCTGACACTTTTATTTTTCCCTTCTTCTTTTAGGGACACCAGTGATTGTACTGGACCCACTCCGATAATCCAAGATAATCTCCCCCATCTCAAGGTCAACTGATTAATTCCACCCACAACCTGAATTCTCCCTCCCCACATAACACAATGTATTCAGAAGTCTTAGGGGTTACGACAGTGACACCTTTGGGAGCCATTACTCTGCCTACCACACAGACCAATCATGGTACAATGTAGGAGGAGACTGCCCCAGACCATTCACACGGGGAGAGATGGATCACTGCAGGCCGTCCCACCTTGAGCCCCTTGGTTGGCGATGATCAGCACTAGAAGGTAAGGAACCCTGGAATCTGGATTCAGAGACACCAGCGGAAATTAAAGCTTAATTTTGTTTTAAATCATTTGCATGGTCTAGTCATAATGATCCATTTCCCTCTCCTGTTTACCACCTGGACCAGAGGATGATGCTTGTAGTCCTGGGGACAGGGATGGGGAAATTCCACATTCATGAAACTCAACCACAGCCATTGGCTGCCTTCTCATTATGATACCGTGTGCATGGGCATCATGATGTGTGTGACAGTGGAAATTAAATCTGAAGCAATAGCATGGATTCATAGGCAAAAGTTTTAATAAGAAAGAAGAGAAAACAGGGAAAGAACTTCAGATGGAGGAGGGAAAGAGCTGAAGGTACATGTCTCTGATGGAGAACAAATTGGTCTTCCATTGATAAGAGAAAGAGGCTGGTGTGTATGGGGTTGCTGGAGTGAGATAGGGTGTGGTGATTTCCCTTTGGGTCACAAGTATGGTATTTTTTAGAGACCTCTTCGTTGTGTTTTAAGGAGTACCTTCCTGGTGTAGGATGCTGATCCCTTTTCATCCTTGGAAACACTGTGGTTATCACCAGAACCACTACCCCACACCACCACCTCCTGTTACTGCCCTCCTGTTCTTAGGCTAATAGTCCAAGGAGAAGGGAAAGATGCATTTTATACACTGCTGGCAAGGGAGACTAGAAAAAAAGACAGATCTTCACCTTTAGTAGGGATCAGGTTACGAATGAAGGCCCAAGAATCCCTCTGTCTCTGTTCCTTATGAAGATTTCTGTTGCACCTGGCTTCTTGAAACCAAGGACAACTGGGAAAATACTAACTTGACATCCCCCTTGTGATCCAATCCTGTTCCCTCCCCTCGTAGAGTGGGTAAACCCATCTTTTGTTCTACACAGGGTACAAACAAAACACAATACAAAAAAGCAGGTGGGAATTAAGGGAAAGCTAGTGTTTAGAACAACTAAATCATGAGGGTTCCATTGACATTGTACTTTCCAGCTGTATTTTCCCTGAGAGGTTTCTGGTTATGCAATAAGCATCTTCAGATGGGGAAACAGCTCGGGCAGCAGGCAAGGTCAGCATGGGGTTATTTTCATAGGCAAACTTGTTGCAGGCAACTTTACGGGCTCTGTAATCCACACTGGAGTACCAACTATCCAAAGAAAAGATTCATAAAGTAAGCCCAAGTACTCCTAGAATGGGAATGGCTTTGCTACTTTCCTTTACACCACTACGAATATCCCAGATCAATAATTAAGATCTGGGGCTCTAGTCCCATGAATTTCCCCACTGTCTGTCTTCTCTCCGTTCTCCCAACCACCACCACCTGCCATCTGGACTCTCACAATGTCCTCCTAAACAGCTGCCCCTCATCCCGTCTGCCCATTTCCTGTACCTTCCTTTCATCTCAGCCGAGTGGTCTCTTAGAAACACACAGCAAGTCATTCCTGCTTCCCTTTTCCCTCCCTGCCCAATATGAAGTGGGCCCTCTGTGTCCTCGGGTTCTACATGGGTTCAACCAACTTTGGGTGGAAAATTCTTGGGAAAATAAAATTTCATCTCTACTGATGACCATGTACAGTCATTTTTCTTGTTACTATTCCCTAAATGATACAGTATAACAATTATTTCCATAGCATTTACATCCTAGTGAGTATTGTAAGTAACCCGGAGGTGATTTAGAGTATGAGGAAGGAAGTGCATAGGTTATATGCAAATATATGCCATTTTCTGAGGGACTTGGGAATCCTTGGGATTTTGGTATCTGCAGTAAGGCCCTGGAACCAATCCCATGGAGACTGAGAGATGGATGTTATAGCTTTTCATTCTTCCCAATATAAAAACTTACTCCTCACATAGCCTGCATGATCTTTTATGGCCTGGCCCCACCCTCTGCTACGTTATGCACCCTCATCCGCAGAGGCCTCCTATAGTCAATTCTCTACCCTTGTCTTCATCCTAACCCCATCAGTACGTGCCGGCTGACCTCCCACCACTACAACTTGCTTTATTTTGTCTAATATCTTCCGCTGATCTCTGAAACTGCTTGCCTAACCTGCCTCCCACTCCTGGTGGTCCCAAAACAATGGCTAATGAGGACTGGGGTATACATGCCCCAAGACCCTCAGTTTGCCTGGGTAGATCACTCCAGAGCATGCTCCACATCATCTCTCAAAGCTCCCAGCAGGATGCAACCCCATTTGCCCATGTGGTCACTGGCTTGACAGTTATAAGATTTAGTTTCATGTGTCCATTTATTGTACCCAGTTATTCAACCCAACACTAATCTAGGTATGGCTCTGAAGGTATTTGGAAGATGCGAATCACATCTACATGAATTTAAGTTGACTTCAAACAAAAATTATTCTCAGGTATATAGATGAGTTTCAATCAGCTGAAGGCAAAAACTGAGGACTCCCTAAGAAATTCTGCCTCAAGACTTCATGAACGCCTGCCTCAATTTCAAACCTGCTATCCTGTCCTATAGATTGTGGACTTGCCACTTCCCAAAATCACAACAGCTAACTCCTTAATATAAATAAATATCTATATTTCTCTATCACTTACTTATACCTTTTATGGATAGATATATGACACATTCTTTTACATATACGAATATAGATAGATGATATACAAAAAGATAGGTAGACGATAGATATGTCACTTCACAGCTAGGATATGTTTTGAAAAACACATCTTTAGGTAACCTTGCCAATGTGTGAATATCATAGAATGTGCTGACATCATAGAATGTGCTTACACAAACTGAGACAGCTATAATGTCACTAGGTAATATAACCTCAATAGACCACTGTCACACATGCAGTCTCTTGTTGAAGGAAACACTGTAACCAAAGCACAGCTATATATAATATATCCTATGGGTTCTTTTCTATAGGTGTGCACTCTTTATGTGTCCTTTTCCTCCTCCTGTATCATTTCCCCACTCCCCTACTCCTTCCCCTCCAAGATAAACTACTTGTATTTGAACCCACTTCTCAGAGACAGAACATTATTCCCATTCTTGAAGGTACCATGGAAGGGTCACAAAGTTGTCATTTAGGATTGGCTAGTTTGAATAATTTCAATGTGCACTAAACTGTAAGAATGGTCCATAGTTACCAGGTGCCCGGCCCTGAGATGATTGGAATTTTGCATCCTCTGGTGGCCAGGCCGGAGAGAAGAGGGATGACCCTGGTTTGATTCATTTGCAAGTCAAAGATAGCTCCCAGCTGTGCCCTCTGCTATCTCTAGGAATTAGCTACCATGGACAGACAGGCAGTCCTTCCTGAGCCAGAAAGGCTCAAGAGGTCAAAACATCATTGTATACAGAAAATAAAATGGATAAACAGCATAATGCTGCATGGAGTTTACTCTCCACTCCTGACCCATAGAAAGTCATACAAAAATTATGTTAAATTAATTAATTTAGGGGACAGTAAAGAATTCTTCCATGTACTTGCCTTCCAATGGCTATCCTGTGGAGAGAGTTCATAATTTAGATGGAACAGCAAATATGGAAATTCAGAACATAGGAAAGACCTCAGCAGGCAGAGGAGAGAATTCACAGACACCACTAAGGAAGCACCAACTTTTCAAAATATTTGTTGTTACCAAAGGAGAAAAATTAAAACCATTTGTAACATAGAAACTGGTGAAATCAAAATAGGATTGTACTTGAATTAACCATATTGTAATGATGTGTGTGACAGTTAAGCTCTTCAACTTAATTAACCCACTACTGCTCATAGCTGAATGCACTGTTAGGAGACCAGCCCCAGGAGGAGGAGATGGGTTAATGGGCACTCATATCTCTTGTGGGCACTCACTCTTCCTCCGTGTTCTTCTACCAAACCTCCACAAAGTGAGAAGCTGCTCTATTATGTTCTCGTGACATTCCTGTCTCAGAGCCAAGTGACCATGAACTGAAACCTCTGAAATGGTGATCCAAATTAAATCTCTCTTTTTAAAATTGTGGGTGCAAGGTATTTTGTCTAGCAATAGGAAAGTTGACTCATATAGTGCATAAAATAGTATCATTAGCAGAAGCTAGGTGAAGGGTGTGTGGAGTCTCTCTGTACTATTACGGAAACTTCTTATGAGTCTAAACTATTCCAAAACAAAATATTATAATAAAAATTTGCTAACCTTACCCTCCTTGAGGATAAAATGTTAACATTTTGTCATGTATTCATTCCAGCATCTTTCTGTACATATATATTTGTGCTTTGTAAATTACATTGTACAAAATCAGGATTTTTGAGACTGACCTGGAACTCATTATGCAGCCCAGGCTGGTCTCAAACTTACAGCCACCTCCTGCCTCAGCCTCCTGAGTGCTGGGATTACAGGCATGCACCACCACACCTGGCCAAAATCAGGTTTTTTACCCCATGTAGCATAGTGATCTTAACTCTTGCTACATATTAGAATCACTGGCAAACCTTAAAAATACTGATGACCTTGTGTTCCACAAAGATGGAATAGAAGTCCTTCTCTCAATTCCTTCCACTAAATAAAATTACAAACTTGAGACATTAGTTATATACAACACCAAGATTAGAAGATTTCCAGGTGAAGAGAAGAAATCAGCCAGGCTAAGAACATCAGGATACAGGAAATGACAGTGTTGTGTTCTCTGGGTTTTCTTTTGCTCATTATATTCCATACTTGGAGCTGAAGAACCTGGAACCTAAGAATGTGAACAGGCACAGATCAGATAATTCCCAGTACAAGCTTGCTGTCTTTAGCTAGAAGAAAAAGACAATGGCAACCTATCAAGACTGAAAACATTTAACAATAACTGAATTACTCCAACCAAATACCATGGGAAAGCTTTGTATTACCCCACACCAACTCCTCCAAAAAAGGCCAAGTAAGGACCAGTGATTTTCATTTTCACCTGGCAGTAATAAAGCATCTTCTACCTTCTAAATGCAGAGATGTCAGAGGAAGTCTATTAGAAACTTGGTATTTTTTTTTCTACTATCCAGAGAAACTTGGTATTTTTAAACCACTGCTTGACAGTATAAAGGCCATTTCCTTAGTGTGTCAGCAGAGACCATGGAGACAACTAGAACTCACATTTCCACATCCCTCTCAACATCCCATCAGTAAAAAGGATGTCCCTTTTCCTGAGTACCAGTATGGGGCTGAATATCAACAGGATCTTCTGTCCAAACATATACCATCATCTAGCAATGGCAAGGCAATGCTACACTTTCCCTGTTGGATCATTGTCAGAGAAATCAGCTAAAACAGAAGGTTTAAATAAGATTCAGAGGAGTCTCAACATAATGCATGGAAAAAGTCCAAGTTACTATTTTTAAAAATTACCCTTTATTAAAAAAAAACAGGATAAGCTCAAAAAGACAACTATGGACAGATTGAGTGATAAAATGTCCGCAATGTTGAAATTCTCTGAGAAAGATTTTAAAGCAGCCACAATAAAAATCTTTCAATAAGCAATTACTTGAAATAAAAATAAAAAATAAAAAGCCTTGGCAGAGAATTAGAAGACATAAAGAACTAAATGCATATCCTAGAACTAAAAAGTACAATAACTGAAATAAAAAGCACCATAGATGAGCTCAGCAGTTGACTGGGGAGAGCAGAAGAATCCCTGAACTGGACAGTAAAATTATGCAATCTAAATAGAGATAATAGAGTAAGGGAAAACAAATAAACAAACAGAGCTTAAGAAATTATAAGAAGAGACTTAATATCCATGGGATCGGAGTCCTAGACTGGAGATGAAAATGTATGAAGCTGAAAAGTCACTTGAAGAAATAATGCTAAAAATCTCTCAGATTTGATAAGAGATATAAACCTACAAATTCAAGAAGATGATAAAACTTTAGACACAATAAATACAAAATATTCATGTTAAAACACATTATACTTCTGAAAACTAAAGATAAAGAAAACATTTTAAAAGCAGTCAGAAAAAAATGACACCTTAGGTACAGTAAAAAGAAGTTGGAATAAACACTATATTTCACAGAACTAGAAAAAAGAATCCAAAAATTCATTTGGAACCACAAGAGACCTAGAATAGCAAAAGCCATTATAGGCAACAGTCACATGGCACCAGGTGTAACAATTCCCAATTTGAAACTATACTACAAAGCCACTGTGATAAAATCAGCATGGTACTGGCAAAGAAATAGGCCTGAGGATCAATGGAACAGACTGGAAGACACAAAAACAAGATTTGATAAGAGATATAAACCTACAAATTCAAGAAGATGATAAAACTTTAGACACAATAAATACAAAATATTCATGTTAAAACACATTATACTTCTGAAAACTAAAGATAAAGAAAACATTTTAAAAGCAGTCAGAAAAAAATGACACCTTAGGTACAGTAAAAAGAAGTTGGAATAATAGTGTATTTCTTTTTAAAAGTAGGAAGGCCAGAAGAAAGTAGAACAATATATTTCAATTATACTTATCCTAGAGAAATGAAAACTTATGTTCACACAGAAACATGTGTATGAATATTATACAGAAATTATATCTAATAGCTCCAAACTGGGACAACTCAAATGTCCTTGAGTGGGTGGATGGTTGAAGTAACTGGTACAACCATACCATGAGATACTGCTCAATGAATTGTTCTTATACAAAAAAATCTGGGTGGATCTCCAGAAAATTATACTGAGTGAACAAGAACAACAATAAAAAAAGCCAAAGATTACATACTATGTCATTCCACTTATATGACATTCTTTAAATGGTAAAAGAAATGGTATCAAAGAGGAAACACAGGTGGCCATAAGGTAGCACAAAGGATCCTTGTCATGATAGAAATGTTATTTATCTTGACCAAATCAATATCAATATCCTGGTTGAGATATTGCACTACGGTTTTTTGTTGGTGTTTTGTTTTATTCTGACACTGGGGATTTTACACAAAACTTTTGCACAGAGCTACATCCTCAGTCCTTTTTTTTTTATTTTGAGACAGGTTCTTAACAAGTTGCTAAGTTGACTGGGCTGTTTTCAAACTTGCAATCCTTCTGCCTCAGCCTCTTAGAATGCTGGAAGTATACACAGTAGTTTTATAAGATGTTACTACCGGGAGAAACTAGGATTTTTTATGAATTATTCCTTACAAATGCATATGAATCTATAATTGTCTCAAAGTTAAAATTTTTTATTTAATTAAAAAATACAAATATCTCAGTCATGGCTCAGTGAAATGAAATTAGAATCTCTCACTGTAGCTGGGGATTTGGCTCAGTGATTCCAGTGCCTGCCTCGCAAGCACAAGGACCCGAGTTCAATCCCCAGCACCCAAAAAAAAAAAAAAAAAAAAAAC
>NW_022900946.1:5528933-5541510 GCF_012274545.1 Fukomys damarensis | reverse complement strand
AAAAAAAAAAAAAAAAAAATCTCTCACTGTAGATCCTAGGTATCAACCTTTTTAAAAAAAATCCTCAGATGACTTTAATATACAGCCAAGATTGAGAGCCAATGATTTAAGGCCACATGATCAACATTTTCCCAGCTTAAGTATTTCTGTATCACAATTTTTATTGGTGGTGTTGTATTTCAACATATAAATGCATCAGGATCCATTTAAATAATAGCCTATCATTTGACAAGATGTCTGCTATTGTAAAATAAATATCCTTCAAGATTAAGGTTTGGACACATCTATCATTATATCCTTTATAAGAGTATGAATATGTTTGAGGTTTTCAATCCCACTTGTCAAACTTGCACTGAGCAATCCTACCAGTTTTTGTGTGTATTGTTTCTCAAACACATGATAAGGGAAGCCAGTATCCTTCCTTAAAAACAATGCTAATTTTTCCTTTAACACAAGGTCTCATTATATAGTTCAGGCTTCTTTTGAGCTCACTATTTAGACTGGGCTGGCCTCGAACTTTCAGTGATCTTCCTGCCTCAGCCTCCCAAGTGCTGAGATTGCCCCACTCACCATACCCAGTCAATTTATGCTAATTTTGTAGATGTAGATCATGTTTTAATTTACCCATTTTTGAGGTAAGTTTCTTTTTTTCATGTACTTATAAATACTTGTACTTACTCTTCTGTGAATCACCTGCTCACATAATTTTCCCAATTTTCTATTAGAGTATACTCCTTTATTTATAAGAACACTTACAAATAATAAAGGATATTTCCAGATGGTACATATCTATAATCCCGACACTCTGGAAGGCTGAACCAGGAGTACCACAAGTTCAAACCTAGGCTGGACAATTTAGTGACTTAGTAAAACCCTATCTCAAAACAAACTATAAGAAAGAGCTGAGAGAAGGGCTGGGGATTTAGCTCAGTGGTTCCACTGCTTGCCTTGCAAGCACAAGTTCGATCCCTGGTACCAAAAAAAAAAAAAAAAAAAAGGGCTGAGAGAGCCAGGAATTTAGCTCAGTGGTGCTGCTGCCTGCCTCACAAGCACAAGGTCCTGAGTTTGATCCCTGGTACAAAAAGAAGAATGGGGGAGAGCTGAGAAATGTAGCTCAGTATGAAGGCCCTGGCTTCAATCTCCAGAATGACAAAAAAAAAGGGGTGGGCAAAAATCTTAACTCTTTTGTCATATATGCTGCAAATATTTTATCCAGATTTTCAATAGCCATTTAATTTTTATAATGATGCTTTTTACCAGGGAAAGTTTATGACTTATATAGATGTAAATATATCAGTGCTTTCCACAAACCTCCATGCCAAAATTTTTGTCTTACTAGAAAAAAATGTAAAGAATTCTCATTTTTCAAAAAACTAAAAAATTCCTGAGATTAAATAATTCTTGATAGAGAAACAATTCATGTTCCTAAAGAGGATTACAGGAGTTCTTAAAATATCCATACTGTAAAAACTTACTGTTGTTATGCTAAGCAAAACTCCCACAAGAGAAATTCTTATTCATGGAACAGCAAAGATGGAGATATGACCAAAAATTTAAAGTTCATCTGAAAGTACAAAAATACAAGCATAAATTTTTAAAACTTTGAAAAATGAAGGTGTGAAAGAGGCTTTGCTCTGCCCAATGTAAAAACCTAATATTAACTACAATATCTAAATGATGCAGCATTAGTAGAAACATAAATGTCAATGTAACAGAGCAGGTACCCCAGAGACAGATACTGTAGAATTAAGAATTTACCACAGAATAAAGCTGGCACTGAGAATTAGAGGAAAGTAGGAATTACTTAATAAACTATATTAAATACATTGATCATTTAGGAAAAAAACAAAGTTCTTATCTTGTACCTTCTTCTAAAATAAATCCCAGATTGATGAAATAAAGCAAACCGAACCAGAAAATTGCTTCTCAAAAGTATAGGAAAATACGTATCTGGTCTTAAATTGTAGAAAGCTTTTCTAAGTATTTCAGTACTCTTAAATATTGATAGATTTGATTGTACAAAAATGTCAGTATCCTGCAAAGAAAAGGACATCATACCCTATGCTATGGTATAGCCAGGCATAGTGACACACCTATAATCCCAGCACTCTAGGAACTTGAGGCAGGAGGATTACAGGTTCAAGTCCAGCCTGGGCAACTTACAATTCGGCAAGACCCTGTCTCAAAACAAAAACATTTTTTAAAAGGCCTGAAGATTTATCTCATTGTGAATGACTAGGGTTTAATTCTCAGTACAGAAAAAGAAAAAAAAAAGGAAGAAAGAGAGGGAGAAAGAAATAAAAAAGAAAGAGTGAAGGAAGAAGGCCTTCTGTGGTTTGAATATGGCTTGAATCTATTTCCCCAGGTGTTCATGTATCAAGAGGTTGGTCCCTCACGTGGCTATATTAAAGGAGTGGTGGAACCTTTAAGAGGTGGGGCTTAATGTAAAATAATTAGGTCACTGAGGAAGAATGAGCCTGACCTTTGACCCCTTCTGGCTTTAGTGTTCCTGTGTGATCCTTTCCACGTGCATTCCTATCATTGCTATGCCATTTACTATGCAGCCCTATCCAGACCCACACCCTCACCATGCTCTTGGACTTACAGAACTGTGAGCTAAGTAAATCTTTCATTTATAGAGCATCCAGTCTCAGACATTTCGTTACAGCAATGGAATGTGAGCTAAGACATTAAAAATGACAACTGTTTGCCATATATGTAAAACAAAAGCTTGTATCCTCATCTATCAAAGTTTTAAGAAGTCAACAAGAAATAGCCAAATTGAGCAGTATGCTCCTATAATCTCAGCACTCATGAGGCTGAGGCAGGAGGATCACAAGTTAAAGGTGAGCCTGAGCTACATAGCAGTCACAAAAAAAAAAAACTAAAAAACTAAAAAAGAAAAAAGAAAAGAAATAAGAGAAATATAAGCATTATAGTAGAAATATAGGAAGAATCAAACAAGAAAAATGAAGACACTTAAGCTCATGGAAAAACATTCAATCACAAGAAATGCAAATTAAAATAATAAAATGGTTTCCTTTTACTTTTCTTATACGAATTTTTATTTTAACATCAAATATTGGCAACAACAGGAAAATTAATAAAAGCAGCTAATATTTACTGAGAACTATAAGCCAGGAAATATCATATATGTCTGGTAGAAGTAAACATTGTTACTTTCCAACACCAGGGACAGAACTCAGGACATTGTTCGTGAAGCAGGGGTGGAATGACTGAGCTAAATCCCTGGCCAAATATTGCTGCTTTCTAGAGAGTAGTTGGAAATAATTATCAAAGAATCTCAAACTTTTTCATAATTTTTGACCCAACAATTATAAGAATTACATTATTAGGGTTCTTATTATAGTTGAAATTAACTGCTATAATTTAGCACATCCATTATAAAAATTATAGGAATTTGTTCTAAGGAAAGATTGTGAGCAAAAAATAAAATAATGTGAGCAAAAAGTAAAATCTAAACACTTTTTCATGTATCTTTTAGATGAGATCATTTGAAAACATTAAAAATAGTGTTTTATAATATTTAACATGAGAAATGCTTATAACATACTGTGATTAAAATTTTGGAAAAGTATATACACATATATAGAGAGAAAGGTGGGAATACACAACAAAATGTTACAATTTTTCTCAGAAAACTGGGATGTCCATGGCTACCATTTTCTTCTTCATAGTTTTCTACATCTGTAGGTGTCTACCATAAACATGTGTTTATGATCATAATATTCATCTTCATTTTAAGGCTGAATACGTACAGTAATAAAGACAAAATATACTTGTCAAAGTATGATGTGGTTTTTGATAATTAACTTTTTGTATGTTTCCAGTTATTCTAATTTTGCAACAGTACATTGATATTTTACTTCTAAAAATGAGAACTGTTATTTAAAAATAAAAGCATTCCCTGGTATCGCAAATAAATGAATAAAAATAAAAGCATTCTCCCCAAAGCCGGTGGATTTCCAGGCTGGCTTCAGTGTTTGCCTGAGCTGGATTTGAGTCTCAGATGATCTAGGCTCCTCCCAGTTTGGAACATTATGAGGAACCATAATGACTCTTGAGCAACCTGTGAAGCTAAGCGTGACACATAATAAGCAGCGTCTATGTCTTTCATCTATAGCTGAGGGTTAACTTAGCCTCTGGAAGGAGCTCAGGTTAGGAACTGAAGGGCCAACCAAGGCACAGATACAATCCCAGATGATGCCAAAGGCCATTGGCAGAAAACAGTGGCCAGAGTCCAAGGGATTCACGGCCCTTTGGACCCAAGCGGTGCCTGCAGTAGTTGTTAGTATTTAATAATCACATCCACATGCAAGGCACTGTGCAAAGCACTGTATGAACTGGATCCTTGCAGTGACTGTATGAGGCAGTGGATTTGTAGATGAAGAATCTGAGCCTCAAAGAGGTCTAATACCTGTCCAACTTCATGCAGTTAGCAACTAGTGGGGCAACTTGTCCAAGAGTCTACTTTTCATATGCAAGAGATCATGTGGAGGCTAGCAGGTCCCCTCTCATTGGTCAGTTCTAGGCCACTGAGAACCAATAGAGATTCAAACAGAAGTCTGTTTGCAAGCACTAAGCCAAGGCAACTGCAGATGAAAGCAGTATGGTTGAATGTGGGAGATGAGATGGTCTTGTGTCTGGAGATCCAAAAAGGTTCACAGGAAGATTACTGTCTCGAATCCTGACATTAACATAGAAAAATGGATGGCATCAGTGAATGGCTGTGAGCAATACAGCCAAACTGTCTGGATTCAAAATCAGGCTTTGCATTTCTCCTTTACACATGCACCCATACTATCAGACCTTGGCTGCCTCATCTATAAACTGGGGGTAATAACAGTACCTACTTACTTGAGTCAGTGTAGAAAGTAAATGCAAAGTGCTGTGAAAAGTAAATATAAAAAACCTTTGTAAGTAATAAGTTCTCAGTAAATCTTAGTTCAAATTATTTGTTGAAAATTTAAAATTAATCACTATTAACTAATTCTAGGCAGAACTCTTGAAGACATTGGCATAGGAAAAGACTTTATGAACAAATCCTCAGTAGTGCGGGAATTAGCAGAAAGAATTAACAACTGGGATCTCTTCTTATTAAAAAGTTTCTGCTCTGCAAAATAAACCATCAACAGAACTAAGAAACAACCTACAATGTGGGAAAAAAATTTTTACCAGCTGCTCCTCAGACAAAGGACTATTATCTAGAATATATAAAGAACTCAAAACAATCAGCCCCCTCCAAATATAAAGACCCAATTCAAAATGGGCACCTGAAATGAACAGACATTTCTCAGACAAAGAAGTAAAAGCAGCAAGAAAATATAAGAAAAAATGTTCCACATCACTGGTCATTCGAGAGATGCAGATGAAGACAACACTGAGATTCCACCTCACCCCACAAAGAATGGCTGCTATCAAGAAATCAACCAACAACAAATGTTGGCAGGGTTGTGGGGAGAAAGGAATCCTTCTCCATTGTTGGTGGGAGTACAGACTGGTGCAACCACCATGGAAATCAATATGGAGATACCTCAAAGAGCTGGGACTAGAGGTTCCATTGGACCCAGCCATCCCTCTGCTGGGTATCTTTCCAAAAGAATTAAAAGAAACATACCACAGTGATATATGTGCACCCATGTTTATAGCAGCACAGTTTGCAATAGCTAAAACTTGGAAACAGCCCATTTGCCCATCTGTTGGAAACTGGATAAAGAAGATGTGGTTTTTCTATAAAATAGAGTACTACTACTCAGCCATAAAGAATGAGAAATTAGAGTCATTCATAGGAAAATTGGTACATATTGAGGATATACTCTTAAGTGAAATAAATAAGTCACACATGTGTAAATACCGAATAGTCTCTCTGGTGTGAAAAGCTATAATATATTGTACACAAGATCCTAACGGGATAATTAACAATGTGAAATAGGAAAGTGGGAAAGTGGGAAGGGTAGGGTAAAGGGAACAAGGGAAAAGAAAAAAATTAGAAAATGAAAAAATGAAAATAAAGTGTTTGTAAATGGCGAGCAGGGAGGGGGTGAAGGGAGGGCAGGGACAAGGGGAAAAAATGAGAACCAAGACCTGTTATGTGAAGGTACAGGATCCCAGTAATGATTGTAACTGTATTGTATACCTAGATTGTACCAATAAACTCAATAAAAATAAAAAATAAAATAAAATAAGATATAGAATCTCCAAGACATTAGAGAGGAAAAAGTTAGAAAAGGGAATTAAAAACAAATATGAAAAATACATAGAAAATACTAAATAAGATCACAGAAATCACCAGTGGTTAACATATGGATATATAAATGGGTAAATTCACTCACAAAAAGTTGGACTCTCAGATCTTTAACTTTTGTTTTTAAAAATAAAATCAGCTACATACAATTTACAGGAGATACACCATGTGTGTGTGTGTGTGTGTGTGTGCGCACACGCATGTGGGGTGGACTGAACCCAGAGCTACATCTCCAGTCCTTTCTTTGTCTTGTTTTTTGGGGGTTGTTTTGTTTTGTCTTCTTTTGTTTTTCTTGTTTTGATTCATTTTGTTTTGAAGACAGGGCCTCACTAAGTCTCTGGCCCAAGCTAGGCTCAAACTTGTGATCCACCTGCCTCAACCTCTAAAGTTGCTGGGATCATAAGCATGAGCCACCACACCCAACTATGTATACTTTTTAAAATAAAAGCCATTTTGAAAGCAAAAGAATTGGGACAATTTTAGATAAATGCTAAGACAACAAGGTTGAGATCAGGATTGCTACAAGAAAGACAGAAAACGAGACCATTGTGTATGGTGCCATCTTCATAGAGATAATAATAAACAAAAAGGGCTGGGAATGTAGCTCAGTGGCAACAAACCTGCCTGGCAAGCCAAAGGTCCTGGGTTCAATTCCTGGTACAGAAAATAAATACATAAACTAACTTAACTAAACAGCAGGAACCTGACACTGTCTGCTCAGATATCCCCAGATATTACCCCATTTGGCCCCAGCCCGGATATTCCCAGGCTTTTCCTGCCATGTGCGCACTATCTGGACTGGCACTCAGATATGACACTCACCTGGGGCAGGTGACCACTGTGAACACTATGGAGCATCCATAGTCTGACGCAGGGTAAAGGCGGACAGAGGGCTGGGATTTCCCAGCTAGAGAGACCAGTCATGGGGAACCAACAGGACAGGTCTGGTGCTGCCCCTCAGATCAGCTCTCCCCTCCAGCACCTTGGCCCATATCTGCCCGCCCTCACCTCTGGCTGAGCCTGTAGTTGATGGAGACCCTGGGCTTTCCCGTCCCAGACCTCATGGACCACCTGCTGCCATGAGGCAGAGACAGCACAAGCCGCATTTCCAGGGTGCACGTGTGCCAGACTGGTTCGGAGATATTTGCACCCCTATTTATAGAGCATGGAGCCGAGTTCCTTACAGACATCTTCGCTCCTCACGCCCACCCTCTGAGGAAGGTACCATTGTCACCCGAAGTTTAAGGAAGAGGAAGAAGTCGAACGGGGTGGGGAGTGGGGGTTAGGGCGCTTGTCCAGAGTCCCCCAGGAGGCAAAGGGAGGAGCTGACCATCATCCAAGTCGGTCTTCTGGAACCTGAAGTTTTAAATAGTTGTGGTCGTTTGTGTTTTTCGTTATCCTTCACCCAAGGTAAATATTTTATGAATGTTGTGGTCTTGTTTTTTTGGTAAGCTCTGCTGCAGGTGGCCTTTCTCCTTGATATGTACACATTCAGGCATAATTGCACATAGATGCGCAAATGTAATCATATGTATGGCTTTTACAGCAGACCTTTCTTATTTTCTTGGCTCTCTCTTCCTCTCTCATTTCTCTTCTTCCCACGGGTCCCTCACAGGTAACATAAATATCTATATCACCTATATTTCCCTTTATTCTTCTATAATCCTATTCTTTGCCTACCCCACAACACCTCCCCCTCCACCAATCTCTCTTTCTCTCAAAGTCATATTTACTTATCTCTAACGCTCCTGACTTTCTCCTACAATCTTGTGATTATATTGAGCCTATCTAGATAATCCAGAATAATCTCCCCATTCCATGTTCTTGAATCACATCTGCAAAATATTTTCCCATACAAAGTAACATGTTCACAGGTTCCAGGAGTTACAATGTGAGCATCCAGAGAGGAGACATTATTCATCCTTTATACAATGTAAATGAATAAAAGATAAATTCATCACCCCCAGTTCCCAAGACTCTTCGGCCCCCCACCCCCTCATTTCTGGTTTCTGATGTGTTCTGCTAAAGATGGTTTATTCTTCTCTATTTTCTGCCCCTATTTCCTGCCCCTGACTTCTTTTCACTTAACACCATATCTTAGTGTTTGTCTCATGGTCTGGGCCTGGGCTCTGAACCAGTAAAGTCATGAGACATGGATGGAAATCCAGTCCAGCAGGGAAAAACACGACCTCCAGATGGCAGGCGGCAGGCACTGGAAAGTCAGGCTGTGTCAGGGATCCTGACAGATGGGTGGAGGCCCAGGCTTGGGAACCTTGATAATATTTGGAATTCCAGGAGGTGGATCAGCTGCAAGAACTGTGTCATCAGGAATCTCCAGCTACTGAACTGGTTCAAATGCAGGATCTGGGTGGTGGGAGAGGAGTGGTGAGAGGCAGAAGGAATTCAGTCCTGGGCACGTTACCAAAACAGGCACTCAGAAACAGAGAGCTCAACAACCACAGAAACAATCCCACAAATGTTTACTTGCTGGCTGCTACGGGACAGGTGCTGAGCCAACTGCTGCCACACACCTAGGAAGAGACAGCTGTGATTCACTTCCTCCCACAGCCTCACGGTCAGAGAAGCTATTGCTGTCCGGTATTGTAAGCACTGTGTGATGGAAGGAAAGAATCCTAGGGAGACTAGAAGTGGGAGAGGAAAGCAAAATTAATCCAGATATATTTGACAGGGTAGGCAAAGTGCCTCAAAACCCTCAAACCTCAATGACTTAATACATAAAGTCTGTGTCTCACTGGGTTAAAAGCTCATGCTGGCTGGGGGGAGAGTAGATGGGACTTTGCTCCACAGAGACGTTCAGAGACCCAGGGTCCTCCTATCTATCTAATGGCTCCACTGCCCTCCGGCAAGGATATTGTTTCTCCCAGGATCCTCTACATCCACTTGGTAGAAAGAAAGAATATGGAGGATAACAGGGGAAGTTTTCATTGGTCAGGCTTTGAGTAATGTTCATCATTTTGCCCACTTCCCATTAGCCAGAACTCAGTCACATGGTCCCATCTCTCTGCAATGGAAGTTGGGAAATATAATCCAACTGTGCACCCGAGAAGATAAAGAATCAGGGTTTGGTGAACTCACAGTAATTTGTGCTGTAGTAAACTTGGGAAGCAGGGGTAGACCACTTGGAGGAATGACTTCAAAACTCACACCTGGAGGAGGAAGATTGTATTATGGTTTGGATCTTGAATATCTGCCAAGGACTCATGTGTTAAAGATTTGCCCCCAGTGTAGGAAGGTTCAGTGGTGGGGATTTTGGAAGGAGATTGGATCATTAGAGATCTAACTTTATAGATGAATTAATCCACTCATGGGTTCATAATTTGATGGCATCGTTAGATGATGAAAACTTAGTTGAAAGGAGTGGGCCATGGGGATAGCCCCTTCCTCTCTGGTTCTTTCCCTCTCTACTTCCTGGCCACCATGATATGAGCAGCCTTCCTCTGCCACACACTTCATGATGTGTTGCCTTACCTTAGGCCCAGAAATAATGACGACAGCTAATGGTGGACTTTAACTTGTGAAACCGTGAGCCAAAATAAACTTTTCCTTCTTTAAGTCGTTTTCCTCAGATATTTTGTCACAGCAATAGAAAACTGACTAACGGATATAAAGAGTTATCAGGACAAAAATAAGGAAGGAGAAGAAAAATTGTTTTAGACAAACTGGCCAGCACAAACAGAACCCCAATCATTAAAAGCATGATGTGGGCTGGGGATTTAGCTCAGTGGTTTCACTGCCTGCCTCACAAGCACAAGGGGCCAGAGTTTGATCCCCGATACCAAAAAAAAAAAAAAAGATGATGTGTTGCTCATCCTTAGGGCAAAAGGCAAGCCAAGGCAGTGAAGCAACCACTGTGGTTGCATTAGACAGGGCTTTATTATCTGGGCAAGGAATTTATCCCAAGGGTAAGTGAAGCTATGGAAGATTTAGAAATTCAGCATTGAATTTGTATTTTAGAAAATTTTCTAGAGGAGAATCAAAGAAGATGGCAGAAGACCAGCTCCCAAAGTGAGAAAGGATAACAGTATGAACTCCAGAAACGGCAAGAGATGGAAGTAGACAGTTCCAGACATCAGGAAGTGCATTTACAAGGTTTAAGGTAAATTAGACACAGGATGTATTAGTCGTTTCACACCGCTGGAATGAAATACCTGACACTGCACCTTAAAGGAAGAGAGGCTCACATTGGCTCAGAGTTTCGGTGAATCCAGTATATAGTCAGCTGGCTCCAAGTCAGAAACAACGGGGCAGACAGCATGGCAGAGGGAAGCTCTTCCCCACAAAAGGCAAGAGAGACTTGAGGACAACGATATACCCCTCTAACGTGGGTGTGGAGGCCCATACCTGTAATTACAGCACTCAAGAGACTGAGGCAGGAGAATTACCACAAGTCTGAGGTCAGCCTGGGCTACGTAGATGTTTCAGGTCAGCCTAAACTACATAGAGAGACTCTGTCTCAAAAAAAAAAAAAAAAAAAAAAAAGAATCTATCCTTCCAACCCCCTGTGACCCATCTTTTCTGACCAGGCCGCACCTCCAAGCAGCACAGTTAGCTGTGAATTCACCAGTGGGCGGGTGCACTGAGGAGTAAACCACCCCCCTTGTTCTAGTCACTTTTCAAAAGTCTTACCTCTGAACACGAGGCCTTTGGAGAACATGTTTTATCTAAACCCTAATGCACAGCAAAGCAATGAAGATGAATTATGGACTAGGACCATGTTTTCATGTGGAATAACTGGATGGCTAATCATTCTGTTTCCCAAGAAGAGCAATAACACTGACTGTTTGGGGGTGGAGTGAGTTTTACTTTGAACTTCGTGAGTTTGTGATGCCTATGGGACACTTAGAGATGCTCTGAAGTCGATTCCATATGACTCTGGAGATCTAGAGAAACGTTTAGGCCGCAGAGGTACTCATGAGGGTCCATGAGTTCACCCCAGGAAGGAAAGAAGAGAAGGCCTAGAACAGAGACCCGTAGAAGCCAACATTTATGGGGCAGGCAGAGGAAGGGAAGCTCACACAAACATCTACACAAGGACAAAAGCGAAGGAGGGCTACCATCATGAAAACCAAGGGAAGAGAACTTCACAAAGCCATGTGTCTTAATCCCTGTTTCTGTTATTACAACAAAATACCCGAGACTGGGGAATTTCTAATTTCCAGAGGCTAGAAGTCCAAAGGCATGGACGTCAGTGGAGTTGGTAGGAGCTGGATCCCAAAGGGACAGACATGATGAGAAGCAGGGAGATGAGGGCAGACAGCTCAGGGGAGAACCTGGGCTTGAAGGAACAGAAGAACTGGGAGACGTCGCGGGCAGATTTTGCGTGACCGGTGCTAGTGTCCTGCATTTTAAGACAGGAGACGCGTTTCCTCAGCACTTTTCTTGGCACTTTGTTAGTCCTTTGGAGCTTAGACACCATCCTGGAGAAGAGTGGGAAGCCTCGGATTTGCTTAATACATTTTTAACAAATGCTCACGAAGCACTTCCTAGGCGGCAGTCAAATGCCTGCTGTGGTTTAGGCCACGGGGAGTGCAGCAGCGCCCCAGGTACCCCCAAAGCCCTCCCCCCACCGCCTTGTGACAGAGGAGACTGTCGATAAAGGCACAATGGACACATGAGGTGATGCCAACCACATTTTAGAGAAAAATAAACCAGAGAAGGGGAACCGAGGGGGACTGGGGGCAGGAAACGAAGGATAAAAGCAAGGAAATAGAACAATCCAGGTGCGAGGAGACAGGGCCTGGACCAGCGCCCACAGTGGAGATGGTGGGCAGAGAATCCATTCTGGAAACACCATGAAAGTCGAGCCAGCGGCTGCGTGGCTGAGCCCTGTGACGGGGAGGGATGAAGCTCATCTCCGGAACATGACTCGGCTACAAAAGGGGATGAAGTCCTGCCACACGCTGCAACCTGTCGGGGCCTGGAAACATTCTGCCCAGCCGGAGTCAAAGTCAGACACAGAAGGCTGCACACTGTAGACTGCGTTCCTAGGAACTACCAGAACGGGCAAATCCACGCGGACAAAACCCAACTGGAGGTTGGTGGGAGTAGCAGGGAGAGGAGGAGGGGAGGTAGTGGCTGCTTCAGGGATGTGGGGTCTTTTATGGAGAGAAGGAGATGTTTTGGAATGGATAGAAGTGACTGTGTTACACATTGTGAGTGTACATTGCCACTGAACTGTTCGCTTTAAAATGTTTTTCGTTTGTACTGGGCATTAGAACTCAAGGCCTTTTACTTCGCGAGGCAGGCAGCAGAGCCACTGAGCTAAATCCCCAGCCCTAAACATGTTTTTCT
>NW_022900946.1:5518969-5524658 GCF_012274545.1 Fukomys damarensis | reverse complement strand
ATAATAATAATAATAAAGACTACAATGTCTTTGATCTGCAAACTTGAAGAACAGAGTTACCATTTACTGAGATGGATAAAACTACAGAAACAGCAGGCTTGGGAAGAAAATTTTCGCGTCCCGTTTTGCCCCTTCCCTTGGAGAGGCCTTTGCACCAGTCAAGTGAGGCTTTCCCAGCAGACACTAAGGCGTGCGGGGACTCAAGACAAAGTTCTTAAGGTATCAGAGCCCGCAGCACGCAGCTCGACTTTGGACATGGAGTTGGCTAATAGGAACTTTCTGTTTCCTGGAAGAAGAGAACAGAAATAGAAATCACATTGTTATGGAAAAGTAAACAATTTTATATCTCACATATCCACATTTGTGGACTGAAATTTACACCTTCCACATTAGAAAGGGCTGCGGCTCTTTATACCCAGCCAGGCATGACAGGTCTGGAGCTGGGCGGGGCTGGGCTTGTCAGGAGAGTGGGGTTGACTGCAGGGCTGGGAGTTTCCTGCGGGGTTTTCTGCAACCCCCTGGAAAACCACGACCCACTTTGCGCCTGTAACAAACATTTATCTGCGGTGCCTCTTGGATTGTTCTCCGTCTGCCAGGACTTGTCAGCTGAAAAGCCAGAGGGAATCCACCTCTGACTTGTCAGCATCAGAAAACCTTTGCCAAGCTAGGGAATGCAGAGTCCAGAGCAGCAATCTTCCACTGTAGGTAGCCAGGGGGGTTAACAACCATCACTAGCAGACAGTATTAAGAACTGATTAGTAAACCTTTCCTGTGTGCTCGGCACTCTGCTAAGCGCTTTGCGCCTAACATCACATTCTGCCCTCACATTAAGCCTCTTATGAACTTAAATCTTCCATGTATAAACAAGCACAGAGAAGTTAAGTGACTTGCCCAGGGTCACACAGCCAGAAAATGAAGAAGCAGGTGGCACATTCAGATACGTAAATTCTACTCTAAAGCCCTGTGCTTTAGAGGAATAAAAACAGAACTACAGGGCCAAGGAATTAGCTCAGGGGTTCAGCCGCCCACCTTGCAAGCACAAGGTCCCGAGTTCATCCCCAGTAACAAAAAAAAAAAAAAATTGACAGAAGCTTTCTTTCCCATCCTTATGTATTTCATGACTTGAGAAGATGTGACCCAGTGCCCCAAGTAAACCTGACTTCCTTACCAGCCCTCAGCACTGAGTTTGGAACATATTTCTTGTCTGGAGCTTGCTGAATGAATGAAGGATTGAATGAATGAATGAACACAAAACAGTGATTAGCATGCACATTCCATGATGCTTAGGAATGAATGAGCCTTTCTCTCCAGGGAGGCTATGAGCCCTTTGAGAGGAGACGGCTTTTCTCACGGTACGTAGGGTGTGGCTTTTAAATCCAACATCCGGGGAAGTGTGAGGTATGGGCTAAAATACATGGATTCTGGAGACAGACTGCTCAGGGTTACGTTGTGCCTTCTCTGCTGGCTGTTAGACCTTGAGCAAGGTCTTCAACCTCTGCGCCTCGATGTTCTCATCTGGGAAATGGGGAGGATGTACTGCCTTAAACGCACTGATCAAGATGGGTTAAGACTTTGGTTGGTAGTAGTGCTCAACAGAATTAGCTATGTGTCCATGGAGCCAGAGAAAGAAGCCCGTCTGTCCATGGTGGGGACACATAGTCTGTGTCCTGCTGCCTAGAAGAAGAAGAGATCATTTTAGCAGATAGGGTGGCACACACCTGTAATCCCAGCAGTCTGGGAGGCTGAGACAGGAGGATCACAAATTCAAGCCTGGCCTGGGCAACTTAGTGGTTTATCAAGACTCTGTCTCAAAATAGAAAGGGCTGGGGGTGTGACTCAATGTGAAGGCCCTGCAGTCCAATCCCCAGTACTGCCAAAGCAAGGAAAACAACGCTTTTTGGAACATTCGATAGACACCTAATATGCATCATTGCATCTGACCTGACATCCATAATGTGAGCACCATTACTATCTCATTTTCCTAGTGGAACTAGCTTGCCTAAAAGAATGTAAGTAATTTATTAAGAGTCTCAAAGCAAGTAAAGGCAGATAAAGAAAAGGAACTAGTATGTGTTCCATGGACTCAGGTTCCATATCTGTTGTATTTGAAAAATAAAACATTCAACGTACGCCAAACATGGGGGTCTGATACAAGAAAATGACCACCCAGACCAAAGGAGACTGTGGAAGAACCCTGGCCTTAGTAACAGGAAGAAGCTACTCTAGTTGTTAGGGCCAGAGAGACAGAGGGAAGAGGTGCCATCGCTGATGCCCAAAGCTGGGCCATCTGGAACGAGCGAGGACCATGGCAGGGCTGCCCAGCAAGGAACCAAACCACAGACAAGAGGCAGCTCCTGCTGGAGAAGGACCCATGACCCTGGGGAGTCAGGGACGCCTGGTGCCCTGCTTTGTCCACCATCCAATCTCCTGTCTGTGCCTCTTGGGGGGCTCGACTTAGGCAAAGCCGATTGGCCAGCTCTCAGAAGAAGGTGGATGGACTTAAAATCCAACAGGTGGGCCTAGAGAGGTTCTTCTTGAAGGGAAAGGAAAGGCCAGGCAGACACTAAAGTCTGTGTTCTTCACCCGGAGAGCAAACTCAATGCCTACAGAAGGCAGGCAGATTACACAAAGGCCTGCAGCCAGCTGACAACAGGGAGTGGAGAAGACAGAACGGAGGAACCACCCTGTCCTACTGGGACAGCTCCCTAATGGAGAAACAGGAAACCCTGCTGTTCAGCTTAAACCTACCACTTTTTTTAATGCTGGGAAAGTGGTAAATTTAACTTGAAAAATCTGGAAACTCAATCCAGATGAAAGGGAAATAAAAAGATTTAAGATGTATTCTGTGCAGGTACCAAATACCCACGATGCATCAGAAAAGAAAAGAAAAGAATTAATGGGGCAGGTGTGTAGCTCAGCGGCCCAGCCCTGGCCTAGCATTCTGGGTTCCAACCCCAGCCCCTCATTATAATCAGTAAATGATCCTGGGACAGAAAGAGACATCAGGGGAGGAACTCAAACTCTGAAGACTGGAATTCAGTGAATAGTGATAAACAGTGGTTTCTCAGTTCTCTGAAAGATGCCACATTAACGTAAGAAATTAACATCAAGTCTACTAGATAAAGGCTTACAGGAACTCTGTATTATTTTCACAGTTTCAATAGTTCCAAAATAAAAAGCTATTCTAAATATAATGAAACACCTTAAACTCATTTTTTAAAACCAATGAGTTCATGATACAAATGAGAGACCAAAAAAAAAGCGGGGGGGACTAATTCATCACCACTGAAGGCAGTTATTGCACAAAATCCCTACTCTAAAAATAGCAGTAATTAAAAGGAAATAATTTATTCTACCCTAGACAATGAGAGAAAGAACGTCTTGACAGAAGAGTATCGGCTCTTGGAGGAAGCTGAACCTTGGAATTTTGCAACACCAGCCGATTAATTGACTCAGGCCAGGCTCATGAATGGATGCTGAAACCACATTTCAGGTGAAAGGTTCAAGAGAGACTGAAAATTCACAGTTGCCGATTCGTCAGCTCGCAGAAAGCCTACCGGTTGTAAGACAGGAAACGACTTTACAATGCAGAGCTCAGGTTTCCACCACCCTCGCCCACCCATCAATCTCAGAGTCACTCATGAGCCTGTGGGCGCAGTGCAATGGGCACACACACCACCATCTGGGCGAACAACTATGGCAAACAATGTTTAGCCAAATCTTACCCAGCCACGGACTGAGCTTCTCGCCTACAGGAAATGCCGGCGACGGAGGAACCAGTTAAATACACCACCAGGAAGCAATCAGAGGGGCCAGGAAAGTAGGTTATTCCACCAACAAGACAATGCGTCTAGTTGCTTCAGCAAGTCAGTGACCTGGAAAAAAAAGGGAGGGTATACTTTAGGGTTAGATTTGAGATAGGATTAAAAACAATCGGGGAGGGGGGTGATTGGATCCTGGTTTGAACCAACCGTAAAAGACATTTTTGGAGGGCTACTGGAAAATGTGGCTATGAGGGAATTAGACATCAATAAAAGTTGGAGTTCATTTTATTAGGAGTTATAATGGTACTACTTCGTCTGAGTCAAGAACATCTCATTTTCTTAAGGGTGCATATTGATATATTTAGCAGTGAAATATCATCTTGTCTGTGAAGACTTTAAAATACTGCAGCTAAGAAAGCAAAAGTATGTGCAGTCAATATGGCAAAATGTTCACAATTATTATAGTTGAGTGATGTGTGGATGGATATTCATGATTTGTTCCACTTTTCTGCATGTTTGAAATTATTCATACTAAAGAATAAAAACAGGGCCAAGGATTTAGCTCAGCAGTTCGGTGGCCTGCCTTGCAAGCGCAAGGACCTGAGTTCGATCCCCGGTACCCAAAAAAAAAAAAAAAGAATAAAAACAAGTATAGATTAAACAAGAATTCATCTGTTGCACCAACTATATGCTAGGCACTGACCTAGGTACCACAGCTAGGGAAGTGAATTTTTTAAAAATCTGGACACAGTGGTACACATCCATGATTCTAGTACTTGGGAGGCTGAGGCAGGAGAATCTTGAGGGCAAGCCCAGTATGGGCTACACAGGCAGACCTTGTCCAAAAACAAACAAGGATCAGTGGCACCGCACCTGCCTCCCAAGCGCAAGGTCCCGAGTTCGATCCCCGGTACCAAAAATTCCAAACAACTCAATAAATGTAAATACTTTGTCCTCCTAGATTCCCATCCAGTTAGAGAAGGAAGACAATGAATAAGTCAGGAAGTTAAAGCATAATGTGGTGACAGATTCTGTAGAGAAATGTAAGAGCAAGAAACAAAAATAAAATTACCTATCTGGGGTAGATATTGCTATTTTATTTGAAGAAATCAAGTAAGACTTCTCAGAGGAGATGCATCAAAGCAGAGACATAAAAGTTGTGAGCCACTGGAATATCTGGTAGGGAACACTCAAGAGTTCAACATAGAAGTTAAAGCAAGTTCAAAGACCCTGAGATAGGTCCAAGATTATCACATTCAAGAAGCAACAGCAGGTCTTTGGGAGCCATGTGGAATGACCAAGGGGACCAATAGTACGAGATGAGCTCAGAAAGGTGGGGAACAGGGATGGAGGGTTGAGATGGTGGAGAATTTGCAAGCTATATGCATCTTACTCTGAGATGGAAAGCATAAAATGAGGGAATGGCCTCACTCGGGGATTTTTGTTATTTCTGTGGTGCTGGGATTAAACGTGGGGCCTTGCATATGCTTGGGAAATGCCCTTCAACTGAGTTACATCCCCAGCCCTTTGGTACCAAACTCGTGATCTTGTGCTTGTGAGGCAGGTGTGTCACCACTGAGCTAAATCCCTAGCCCAGTTTATTTCTTTTTAATTATTAGTATGGAAATTTTTAGACAAACAAGCATAGAGAGGATAATGCATACTCAAGAACGACCACAAACTTCAGCCTTAGTAATTCATAGCCAATCTTGTTTCATCTACTTCATACCATTCTAATGGATTATTTTGGAGCAAATTCCAAACATCTTATCACTTTACCTCTTTTGTTTTTCTTTTTCTTTTTTAGTACTGTGGATTACTGTGGCCTTCACACTAAACCTTTAAAAAATTTTTTTTTTAATTTTGAGACAGGGTCTCATTAAGTTGCTAAATTGTAAGTAATAAATATATATACATAATACATA
>NW_022900946.1:5509000-5518892 GCF_012274545.1 Fukomys damarensis | reverse complement strand
ACAAAAAAAAAACTCTTCACTATCATTAAATATTTACACTTGGTCTTGGCCAAAAGGCTGAGGAGAGGTAAATATTTATTTTAGTGTTCAATTGTTTCTATCTCATCGATAACTTTCATAGAGTTTTTATGAGTCAATACCCAAATAAGATTCATCTACTACAATGGTCAAAGTTTCCCTTAAATTGCTTTTAATTTCTAGAATTCTCCTCAGTCTCCACTTGCTTGTTTCTTTCAGTGGTTTTGTTGAAGAAACTGGGTCATTTTGGTTTTCCTGGTCACATTCCAATGGTGTCATTTAGCATGTTCTTGTGTTCCTAGACTTACTGTACTTTTGCAGTTCTATCCAGAGACATGGTCAGATTCAAGTTCGTGTTTTTGTTGTTGTTGTTGTTTGTTGTAGTTTTCTTTTTGGCAAGACTGCTTCCTAGATGATATTGTACATTTCCACCAGGAGATACACAGTATCTATTTGTCCTTTATCTCATGACATTAGCAGCTAAACATGGTCATTGCCTCGATTCATTAAATTATTTGAAGTTCAAAGTGTCGAGCTATCAGTGTACTTCCGTGGTAGAATGTTTGCCTAGTATGCATGAGATCAGCAGACATATCCCCACCAACACACACCAAAGAGGTTGCAAATTGCTGAATGTTCAGATGCTAGTTTTTCCTTCTTTTATTAGCTAGGATATACCTAGAAAAGAAAACCTCCCCCAGTCAGCCGAATGGTTTCCCTCCAGTTGTATTTGTATAGGATTTTCTTGATCTCCCCCTTTATTTATAAGTTAGTACAATAATAATTGGCTCTTTAGTGAATTAGTCAACTATTGCTACATAACAAATTACCATACTTGATAACTTAAAACAGTGCACATTTATTATATATCACAGATTCTGCAATCAGGACTCCCAGCCAGGCTTAGCTCTGTTTCATGATCTTTAATGAAGCTGCAGCGTGTCACTTAGGATTTAAACCTTATTTTAAAGGGCACAGGGATTTAGCTCAGTGGTCCTGCCACCTGCCTTGCAAGTGCAAGGACTCAAATTTGATCCCCAGTACCAAAAAAAAAAAAAAATTAAACCTTATTTTAAAGCTTGACCCAGGAATGCAGCTATTGGCAGGATTCAGTACCTTAAGATTATTGACCAAGGGTCTTGGGTCCTGCTGGTTGTTGCCTGGAAGCCACCCCATCTCCTTGCACATGGCAACTTGCTTCACCCAGGCCAGCAAGATGGCAGCCATTGTCTTATATAATCCAATCCCAGGAGTGACCAGTCACCCTCTTCCATCTTTGCTACTAGAAACCAGCCACTCAGTCAGGCTTCCCAAGGAGAGGGGACCATGCAAGGGTGTCATTACCTGGGGCTGGAGTCATGCAGGGCCAGCTGAGAGTCTCTCTGCCATACCTACCATCCCCCAGAGATGGTCGGTGAAATCCCCTTTTTAAGAAAAGGACTCGGGTCACTGAGGGGTTACTCCATCTGCTATCAGCCAGAGAAGCAGGGTTAAAGCAGAGCACCCCATTGCTGCTTTCAGTGCTGAGCTTTTCATTAAGACCCTAACCTCACCTACCGAAGAATACAAGAGACAACACGACCTCCAGAACGCGTACTCCATACAACGCAGTCTCCTCGTCCATAACAAGAAGCTCACCGTGTCTAGTTTACAGACTTCCAAAGGATGAAAAGAGTTCATCTACATAAAATGTTCAGAACAGTGGCTGGCAAGGTAAGGGCCACTGTTGTCATCTTTGAAATTAGTCGTAGTGATACTGCTGTGACTAAATCCTACTTTTTCAGCTCCCCAAATTGCTCACTTCTTCCAGACTGCCTGGCCCTTCTTTGGCTGTCAGTTCTCACTCACTAGAAATACGCTGCTCTCAGAAGCCCAAGTCTCATGTAAAGTTTCTGTGTTCCCTGCCAGCGTGATCCAGTGACTCCAGGCAACTGATGTAGCAAATACCCTCTGAAGTGAATCCGACTCTTAAACACCCCATTGTCTGGAGGGACCTGGTCCTAAATTAAACCAAGTCCCTTCTATGGGTTTTGTTGCTGTTGTTTCCATACTGGGGATCGAACTCAGGACCTGAGGCAGGCAGGGTGCCACCTTAACACATCCGTGGCCCTGCCTTCTATTGTTTTGCAAAGCATTAACTGTACATCAGAATCTGTTTTGTTTTGAGGTGATTGGAATCAAATCAAGAGCATTTTCTATACCCTCAGCATTTTTTTCATTTTTTAAATTTTGAGACAGTGTCTCACTAACACCCTTAGTTACCCAGGCTGGGCTCAAACTTGTAATCCTCTTGCCTCAGTATCCCAGAGGGCTGGAAGTTTTAAACTTCACAAGTGACATGTGAATATATGTCTAAAAAAAAAAAAAGAGAGAGAGAAGCCATGGAGTGGAAGATAAAATTCACCCTGACCACACACCCTGTCTCTGTTCCCTTCCTTTCTTTCCCAGAGGTAACCACTGCTAATAGTTTGATATGTATCCTGCTCATTCTACATCCAATCTGTATCTGTCTGTTTTCCATTACTATAATGAAATACCTGAGACTGAATACCATTATAGAGCAAAGAAGTCAGTCATCTCTCAGTTCTGGAGTTCAAGGGCATGGCACTGACATCAGCTTAGGTCTGGTGAGTATCTCATGGCAGATGACAAGGAAAGGAGGAAGCAGTCACGTGGCTGATGCAACAAGACGAACAAGCCAGACATGACAAGCCAGAGCCAGGGGAGGCGAAACAGGCTTGCTTTTTTGGGAGACAGGCTGTCACTGTGTAGCCCAGGTAGGCTTCACATTTGTAATTCTCCTGCCTCAGCCTCCTAAGTGCCAGGATCACAGGTGTGCACCACTGTGCCCAGCTAAGGTTTGCTCTTTTTAAAACCCTCTGGCCAGCTCTGATTCAGGGTCCAATGAGAATGACCTTAACCTTTCTGAGGGCAGGAAATCCCACGCTCCACCTCTTAAAGTCCCCACCACCTCTATGCTGCACACTGAGGACAAAGCCCCAGTGTTTTTTGCTTTGTTTTGTTTTTGGTACTGCAGATTGAACACCAGACCTTGACATTGAGCTACATTCTCTACCCTTTTTGATTTCTTATCGTGAGAAGTCTACTCTCTTTTTATTTATTTACTTACTTATTTATTGGTATTTTTTATTTTTTTGAGACAGGGTCTCACTATGTATTTGAGACTGACCTGGAACTCACTACGTAGCCCAGGCTGGTCTCAAACTCACAGCGATCCTCCTGCCTCAGCCTCCTGAGTGCAGGGATTACAGGCCTGTGCCACCACGCCCAGCTGAGACAGTCTACGTCTCTAAATCACTCAGGTTGGACTTAAACCTGTGACCCTCCTGCCTCAGCCTCCCAGAGCATTGGGACTACACATGTGTATCATCATGCCCAGTTCATTCTCCACAATTCTTATTCAGTTAGTCTGACGTACCCAAAAGAACTGAAAACGGGGACAGAAACACTGCACACCCATGTTCAGAGGAGCAGTATTCACAAATGCCCATAAGTGGAGACCACCATGCATCCACTGACAGGGTGAGTGGAGAAACAAAACCCAGCACATCCGCACGATAGGATGTCCCTCAGTTTTTAGAAAGGAAAGTATGACACTTGCTCCAACATGGATAAACCTGGAGGACAATAAGCTAAGTGGAAGAAGCCAGGCAAAGGGGAGGTTCTGTCTGACTCCCTTCTGCAAGGTGCTCAGTCATCCAATTCACAGAGACAGGGAGCAGGATGGGCCAGGGCTGGGGAGAGATAGAAGGTGCTGGGGGTAAGGTTCAGTGGATCTACTTTCAGTTTGGGAAGATAAAGAAGTCCTGGCACAGGACAGTGGTTTTGGTTGCAAAACCACATGAACGGACTTAATGCCGCGGCACTGTCTGTGGAAAACAGTTACTATGGAACCCTCACGGTAAGTGTCTTTACCACAACAAAACACAAATACAAACATGCCAGCCACATAAGTCCTCTAAAGGCCCCCACCCAAACCCCACTGGAGAACAAAGTCCCTACCCTCCTCCAGCCTGCCCATGCTTTGCTTCAACCCGCAGACCTCCCTGTTAGTATCCCCTCCTCAGCTGACTCCTGCGTGCACAAACTGGCCCCCACTTGGACCTTTACAAACCAAGCCCGCTCCCCGCCCAGGGCCTTCCCCTGCTGTTCCCTCTGCCTGGCACAGTCTCCTCTCTGGCACCTGCAGGGACGGCTTCCTCCTCTCTCCTAAAGTCCTTGCTCGGGGGTCTCTTCTGATCACACTGTTCAGAATTCAATATCCACCCCATCTCCTGTGGCCCAAGGTTACAGTTTGTGTCTAGGTGTCTCCCCGAAGCCTCATGCGGTCATAGGTGGGCTTTTGGGAGGTGGCTGGATCTGGAGTGTGTGATGCTGGGATTAAGGGTGTGTGATCACTAAATCAGTCCACTAGTTGTTTTGGCACTGTTCTGGGTAGGGTTGGGGCTGCCCTGGTCTGACTGTGAATGCTACCTGCCCTCAGAGTTAAGACAAGGGACAGAAAGAGGCTCCTTGCTTGTCACTTGTCCTTGCTGCCTTCTGCCTGCTTTTTCTGTGATGCCCTTTTGCCCTGCCACCCCGCCTTGGAGCCAGCCAGCGATGGACTGAAACCTCTACAAACTGTGAGCTACAATAAACCCTTCCTCCTTTAACTTTGGGTGTCAGGTATTTTGTCTCAGGAATGAGAAAATACCTGCATTTATTTTTACCATGGCAGCTCCTACCATCCAGACAATACGTTATCCTGCTTATTTTTATGTTGTCTGCCAGCAAAGGACAAGCTTGACAGGACAGACATTCTTGTCTCACCGGTGTATCACTGAGGGCCAGAAAAAATAAACAATACTCAATAATATTTGTTGAATGAATGAATAAATAAAATATCTCCTGCTATTTTCATATGAATCATTTTGACTCCATCTTACTCTTTTTTTTTTTAATTGCAGCAGCGTATTGGGCAATATGAACGTAACTTACTGTGTATTATCACTTTTTTTCTCTGCACATGTAGAATGCTCTCAGCCAGTACAGTATTAAGAGTGTTTTTAAGTCTCCAGGTGCCCAGATGCAACTGAAAACCTCCGTAGTGAAGTGACAAAGTTGGTTCTCAGGGCCTCCTCTTTCCCAGGTCAAAGCCCCAGGAACCAGGCCAGTGGGTAGAGAAAACGGAAAGTATGTGCCTGGAGTGGCCAGGTGAGCCCTGAGAGACGCCAGCCTGGCTGTGCCCTGTGGGATCTGGGCTTGTGGTTGGATTTCTGGGAACAGAGGGGGAAGTGCCAGGCTTGGCAGGGGCTGGAAGCTTTCATGACCAACCAGCCAGGCAGAGCGAAGAAAATCATGGGGAGGTGGCAGAGGCCCCACACTCAAATGTCCAGGGAGCAGAAACAAAAGGCTCAGGCTGGTTACAAGAACACTGCTCTTGGGGGCTGGGGATTTGGCTCAGTGGTTCCGCCTGCCTTGCAAGCCCAGTACCAAAAAAAAAAAAAGAACACTGCTCTCACATGGCCTGGGGCCTACAAGGACCTGAGAACCCATTCAGTGGCTGCTACCTCCAAGCCACCCAGGCCAAGCAGGAATAGGAGCCCCATGTCATCCCTATCTCCTGATTGCTCATTTTCCATAGAATCAGGAAAGCAGCTTTTGCATTAAATTCCCAGATATTTCCTTGTTTTTTAACAATGCCTCAAAAATTTTAAAAGCATCAAGTTCCGTCCCCAGTACCACGAAAGTCAATCAGTTACTCAATAAGATGAGCTGATAAAATGTTTAAACTGGGTCCCCACCCCCACACTGGCCAATCCAAAGGTCTCCAAGCCTCGGTGTTTGTGTCTGTGTCACAAAGCCACGTCTCCTACCTCAGACTTGGGTCCTGTCCCACAGGCTTTGCCACTGTTTGGGCACGGTCCTTGACACCCACGAACTATTTCCTTATCTGCAGAATGGGAATGATAACAGAACTCATCCCATAAGATTATTTGGGAGAACGAAGGAGACTTACCCAATAATATTGGTCAGTAGGAGTGGTAACAGTGAGGGAGGCCTGGGGAAAACTGGGAAGAGAAAGAGGAATGACTAAACAGATAGGCCCAATATAAGGATATGTGTGGTGACAGAGGGGCCTCCAGACAGCCAGGCAACTCTGGGTCTAGCTCTGTCTCGGTAGGTGGTGGCCTCCCAAGACATAGCTTCTCATCCTGTGCTTACACAGCTGCCAGTTGGAGCCTAACTCTAGGACTTTACAATGGCACTTGTTGTGGTTTTACCTTCTTAGTTTGGGATGAAGACATTCCAGTCTGTCAAGATTCTGCAAATGGATGTATTAGCTGTCCCTCCTGACTTCCTTCTTTTGTAGTTTGAATAAAATTTTACTAGAACCAGCTGAGTCTTTTAATTGCCCTGCAACAGAAACCCCCAAGAGGTAGGGCTAACTTCAGGTATGGGTTTAGGTGGGTCAAACGATAATACCAGGACCTAGTTTATCTGTGCTATCTTTCTAGGTAGGATCCATTCTCATGCAGCCTCTTCAGGGCTACAGCTCCACATCTGAGTGACTCCCAAGTCAACAAGAGTCCCTGAGAGTTGAAAGAAAAAGTCTTTGTGTAGAGTTTCATTAACCATGGATAACCTGACTTGGACCATTTTCCCTTTCCAGAGCAACCCATTTTCCCAAGAGGAATACAACATGCCGAGTACCAGGCTTGGCCCATATCAACCCTGAATAAGATGGTGATAAATGAAATCAACACCTCCCAGATCAAAATATGGATCAGAGGAGAAAAGGGGATAATGACTCCAAGTTGGTGTGCCACCCAAAGAAGAGTATTTATCTTATCACCCACACAAGGCGTTAAATTGTAGCTAAAAGGACAATATGTCTTCAACATCTAATACCCCCCTTGATCATCAGGGCTGGCTGGGCTGATCTTAGATTCTCTTTGGTATCTCCTGCACCTACGAGAGTCATACTAACTGATTAAAAAGAGCAGGAGGACTATTCTCCCACAACAGTGTTAAACATTCAATTGAACTATTTTTGGTCACTTACAGATCCTCCTACCCCAAACCAGTCATCTATACATCAGACATGAGTTCCTCTAACGCTGCCATTATTCAACCATCTTCATCTCAAAAAAGTGTACTTAGGAAAAAAAAAAAAAAAACTTGGCCAAATGATCCATAGTTCCAACACTGAGCTAACGTCCACTTCCAACTAGAGCCTACTAAAGGCAAAGTGGTGGTGGGGATTGCTCCTCAGGAAGCCAAGCTACCTATAAGAACACAAGACTCTTTGTCCACAATTATTCTGTTTTGATACTGGGGACAGACTTCAGGACCTTGCACTTGCGAGGCAGGCGCAGCGCCACTGAGCTAAACCCCTGGCCCTGTCCACAATTGTTTAAACAAATCCTAACATCAGCCAGCTAGCCTGGAGTTCCCAGCCACCCCAAAACTCCAATCCCCACCTAGTACCAGAAATCACGTCACTAAAGGAGAGTGTCGGCTATACAGAGCTGCCCGCATCAGCAGAGTCTCCTGGGGGGCTCATTCTGATAGTGTCCACGAGAAAACAGTGCTGACCCAAAAGAGAAGTCCTCACAAATAACACGCATTGGGTTGAACCATATGAAGTGGCCCCTTTTGTAGACAAATAATAGTCAAACAGCAACAGTTTCATACAGTCACATGTGAAAATGATAAAGCAGCAGTTTTCAAGGTGATCCACAGACTCCTGGGGGATTCCAAAGACCCCATCCTGAGCAACCACATTGTTTCCTAAGGATACCAAGATGTTAGTTGCCTTTCACGGAGCTGACATTTGCATTGAAAGTGCAAAAGCAGCAGTGGGTACGTCAGTCTTTTTCTGTTGCTGAGGACACAATGGCACAGGCTGGGCCAGTTACAAAGAAGGGAAGTTTGTTTGGGCTCACAATTTGGGACCACAGTCAAGGAGCTGCAGCTGGTAGGGTCCCGAGGCAAGACACACGGGAACACGTGCGTGCATGTTGGGCGGCCTCTCTTGTGACCCCACCAGTATCCCATCATGGCGGCTTCACCCTGATGACTGTATTTCATCCTAATGACCTCCCCCAGGCCCCACCTCTTTACGCCATAAGGGGACACAGAACTTTTCAATACCATCCAATTCAGATTAAACTCCAAAGACCTTTCAAAGAGGACAAACTGTGTTCAAACCCGTGCATCCAATTATATCAAGTTGAAATTCCTCACTGACTTCAATTAAACAGAAAGACCCGCCACAGACTGGACTCACAAGCACATGATACTTCTGCCCTCTTTCATTAAGCTCATTAAAATTCACAAAAATGCTCAAGAGAGCCCTTCTTCTCACTAACACTTTTCTTCCAGAAAGTATTTTTCATAAAAGCGTGTTACTTGTATCAACATGGAATGAGTTTATTACTGCTACGGTGTGATAAATTTAGAAATATTTCTTTAAGTATCCACATTAATTTCTTGTACAGAAACTGTCAATAGATAAACCCACATATACAAAAACTCTCCCGGTCGTCAATACGTTTTAAAAGTGCAAGTGAGGGCCAGAGATTTAGCTCAGTGGTTCCGTCACCTGCCTCAAAAGCACAAGGACCCAAGTTGGATCCCCAGTACCATTAAAAAAAAAAAAAAAAAAAAAAGTGCAAGTGATTCCAGAGAACAAAAACTTAAAGAATTGCTGCATAAGGACAACAAAATATTTGTGAAAGGAAGTGCTGTTTCCCTGGAAAGAAGGGTGCTGATGTAATCATGCGTGGATTCATGCGCGGAAGTGGCCTCCTGGGATGAAGGGAAGAAAGTAAGGAGACAGGAAATTGGGTGTCTTGGTCTGTTGTTAATAACACGGTACCACAGACTAGGTACGTTATAAAGCAAAGAAGTGTATTTTGGCTTCCAGTTCTGCCTCAAGCTGGAAGGGCTGCATCTGGAGCTACTCTTGCTGGCAGAGCCCCAAGATAGGGCCAGCTTTTGCAAAAGATAGGTGCTCTGCACCTGCCTTGCTAGCACAAGGTCCTGAGTTCGATCCTCAGTACAGGGACAGGATGGGCTCTCCAGAGACTGAGCCCCCCAGGTTTTTAGAGCAGACCCACTCAGAAGGTAACCGGTTATTCACCCTGTAATAGCATAAAGGATAACCCTTTCAGAAGGAAGGCAGGGTCCTAATCAGCTCTTAAGGGCCCCATCTCACCGCCACGAGTTTCAAGAGGGATAAACCATGTTCATCCGGCTGGGGAGCAACTGGCAGCTGCCCAAGGCTGGAGCACAGGTGAGTCACCCGGAGCCCCAAAGCTCGGGGAGGGCTGCAGGATTTCTAAGGCAGAGGTTGAGCCCCAGAGCAAGACCCCCACCTGGGAGCAGTGTTGGAGGGGCCGAGGTGAAGGAAGAAAGTCCCTGGGAAGTAGGTGAGCAACTTGCGATGATCCCAGCACCCTGAGGCCGAGGCAGGAGGACCAAGGAGTTCAAGGCTATCCTGGGCTACACAGGGAGACTATCTCAAACAAAACAAAACGCAAACACCCAACTCGCCCTGGATCTTCAGACCTGCACGGGTGAGGGCGAGAGGCGGCATGCGCGGTGGTCTTGGGGGGGAGGGGTGTTGTGTTCTGGGGGACGCACGGGAAGCAGGACGGGGTTGGCCCACTGGCAGGTGAGTGCAGTGGAGAGTTGCGAGGCACGCGAGGAGGGCGCGTGTGGCCCCGTCTGGGGCGGTGGGCCTCGCTCCCGAGTCGACGCACCTGAGCGCGGGGTAGAGGACGGATGAGGGAGGCTCCTGGGGAGCTGGCGAAACAGGTGGCGATGACAGGCAAGCTCCGCCCGCGGGCTCTCCCGGGCTCCTCCG
>NW_022900946.1:5491900-5508749 GCF_012274545.1 Fukomys damarensis | reverse complement strand
CTGGGCGCCGAGCTGCGCGAGTCACCCCGGTGTCGCCCTGGCGGATCTCGTGGTGTCCCCGCTGCAAGGCCAGGGCCTGGAAACTCTTCCGCGGTCCCAGGAAGCGGGACCGAGAGCAGATTTGAACCCGGGCGGGCCGACCCGAGCCCGGGGCATCGCGTCTCCAGGGGGCGTCGATTCATTCGCCCAGCGTCCGCTTCGTGCAGAGCCGGGGAGCCGCTGGCGCTGGGGCTCGGCGCTACGTTCGCGTCCCGAGAAGGTCGTGTCACTCAGGTGTCCTGCACACGTGGGGAGAATGGGGGATACCCGAGCCTGGAGGGGAAACTGAGGCGCGCGGCTTACGAGGGAAACAGCGGGATTCGTTCCGTCCGAGCGAAGAACGGCTCTCCCCCAGCTCTTGGGACGGAGCGAGCTGTAGGGGCGCTGCCAGCCCCAGGACCTGCCTGAGCCCGGCTGGCAGAGACCCCTAGTTGTCCAACCTACCCGCCTGCTGTCTTTCCCTCTCTTCCGAAACTTTCCAACCCGGCTCCTCCACTTCCCAACCCGGCTCCTCCACTTCAGAAACCTTCCGACCCGGCTCCTCCAGCTTCCGCGGGGCGTTCCTGCGGGTCTTTCCCAAGCCTGTGCAGCCAGGCGTCCTTGCCCCGGAAAAGATGCAGGACACCGAGGAGTGTGGTGGGCAGGTGTGTTAGGAATGATTCCGTCCACATCATTCACACCCTCCCCCGTTATATCCTCCAGAAGCATCCACATTGCTACATATAAATCTAGTCCATTTATTTATACTGTAGGTCACCAAATTTGGGACTGATTTTTCTTTTAGACTCTTCTGGTTTTTTGTTGGTTTTTGTTTTGTTTTTCCAGCACTGGGGACTCAACCTGGGGCCTTCACACAGAGCTATATCCCCGAGGCTTTATGTATTTATTTATTTATATATATATTTTTTTGACAGTCTCACTAAGTCACTAAGCTAGACTTGAATTTGTGATCCTCCTGCCCCAGATTCCCGGAGTGCTGGGCTTACAGGCATGAGCCACAATGTCTGACAAACTCTCCTATGAATAGGCTCTTTGGGTGAAGTTCAGTTTCCTGCACTTTGTTCTGAGCGAACTTCATAGGATCAGAATTTGGGGGACGAGGCCCCTTCTCTGTTGCTGCACACTCAGAGACCTGTGTATGTGCACAGGTACCCACTGTGTGTGCACATGCATCCGGACACATACACAACACACACAGGCACAGGCATGCATATGTACCGCGGGCTGCCCAAGTGGAGTGCCAGGGCCCTGTTTGCAGGCCCAGACAAGCACATAAGGAGAGTGTCTGCTTTGGAATGTGTGACAGGACCACCCGGAGTTTGCCAGGACGCTTGTCAAAGATACCTTCGTTAGAGTCCCAGCTTCATCACTTCCTGATCTAGGCGGTTTCCTCCCCCTTTGTGTGCATGCTTACCTCATCTGTAAAATGGACTGGGTAACGGCCCCCTCTCCAGACCCTTAAGTGGAGTAATGGGGTGGTGTAAGCAATGTTTCTGCTCAAGCAGGAAGTCTGGTCTTCAAGACCCCCCAGTGGCCCTGTAGTGGGGTGATGCCCAGAGGCACCATAGGTTTCTCTTCCGCACCCCAAGCGCAGTCAGAACACCAAGCACTGAGAGGGGGCTCAAGGAAGATCTTTCCGCTCAGAGTCGCAAGCCCAGTCTGACATGGGGTCTGACCAAACCAGGGTCCTTGCGAAGGGTCTCCCAGGCGCCTGGTCCTGAGCAAAGACACAGAAATGCGGTGAGCTAAGGCACCCACCTCAAAATACAAGGGAGAGAAGAGGTCACAAAGAAGACCTGTGAGCAACTTGTGTGAGGCACATGCCCCTAGTACAATTTTAAACTATTCCTAAGACTTTTAAATGTGGGAGATGTCAGATGAAGCTCTGCATGCTGGATCCTCTGGAGAAATCAGAAAAGCTGGCAACTCCAGGCCCACATCCGGCTGTGCCTTAGGTGGGGCAGGCACACAGTGTGCTGCAGGCCCCACCCAAGCCACCCTGCACTGGCAAGGAGGAGAAGAAAGTACACATTAACGAGAGGGATTCCCCAGCCAGGCTATCTCCCAGCTGTGCAGTTGTAGGTGATTTCTGTGTCCTCGTAAGTAAAACAGGGACAATGAGCAGCACCTGCCTCAGAGGGTTATTTTAGACATTAAGTGAGTAAGTCAACACACACAGCCTCTGAGAACCATGGTAGATGGCACGTCTTGCCGATGTGGACGCTGATAAGGTGGTGTCAGTCAACCTGGCCAGCACACAGCTCACTTTCCCACCCGCACTCCCTGTGGAGTGCTGTGACCTGCAGAGCTGATGTTGCCCTGCTACGTACCTTTCTCCGCCCAAGCACAGAAGGGCCTTTGCAAGGAAGGTTCCCAAGAGGAAGGGGCTTTGTGAAGGATGCCTAGGAGTTCTGCTGGAGCCAGCGAGTGAGAAAGGCACTCTGCGCAGGGAAAGCAGCCTTTACCTAAGCCCCACCACACAACCAGGCAAAGCGTGTCTAAGAAGTGACAAATAGTGACCCTGCAAGAGGATGAGCAGGAGGCGAGGCGGAGCATGATGGGGAGACAGTCTCGTGCTCGGGGTGGAGCTGGAGCAAGGAAGGGGATGAGTATTTCTCAGGCACTTTTTTTTTTTTCACTTTACTTTTTCTTTATTAGTCTACATTCAGCTGAACTCAGATTTACTGCCTGAATGACCCAAACATACAAAATCCCCGGTCTTTCCCACTGGTTTTAAAAATAAAATCTTCACTTATAAAACTGAAACACTAAAGCATTAAAATACAGAAAGCTCAATTAACTCACTTCACAAAAGCATTAACAGATGACGTATCCCCTCCGTAACTATTTCAAGACAAACAAAGTCAACGTTAACACCAAGTGTAAAAGGACGGGGTTACCGAACGGCAAGAACTCAAACTCTACCCAGACAAGGCTGTAATGGCAACTAACAAACCACTGAAGACACAGAGTCCCAAACACGGCTATACAGGGGTCACAGCACGGCTGGGGCCGCTGCACCTCACAACACAGCAACGTGGACGGGTGGGGCGGCCGGAGGGCCGGCTGACGTGGTAACTGTGATGTGTCGAACTGAATCGTCTGGCCGGCGGGCAGGCGGAAGCGCAGGAGAGGAGGCCGCAGCCCGCGAGGGCCTTTATCTGTACTGGTAGTACATGCTGTGGTCTGCGTTCCTGCTGTAGCCGTCCTGTGAGGACTGGTAGGAGCTTCTCAGGCACTTTGTGTGTGCCTCTGCTCCTGTAGTCACCACCCTGGAGTCCTCACAGCACCGCTAGGAATCAGGGTTTGTGGTCCCCGTTTCCTGAGGTACACGGAGGCTGCAGGAGGCTTAGCCACTCCCGGAATCTTGCAGTGGGTCCATGGTGTGGCTGGGCAGACGTCATGTCTGTCCACTGAAAGCCTGGGTGCCCTCTCTGAGCCCCAGGTTTCTCACTGTAAAGTGGAGACCCTGCTGGCAAAGACGGCTGCACAGCCCTGTGGGAGGCTCAGATGGGAGCGTAAGCGCCAGGCCGCAGCTTGGGACCAGCTCCCCGCCGTCGCTGTGGTCACCTGTGCTGCTCCGGCCCTCTGAGCAGAGAACCCAGGGAGTGATGCAGCAGCCCAGGGGGTCTGGCGTGTGGACCCCAAAAGCAGCACAAGCAGCCCCCAGAGCCTCAGGAATGTGATGCTATCCCGCCAAGCACATCCACCCCACCCTAGAAGAGAGGCCACCACGGTGAGAACTGTGTCCCCAAGAGGATACACATGAGAAGGCATGAAGGGTCGGAGCCCACAAGGTCCTGTTTCTTTATAGATAGGAAAGGTGACTGGCTGTGGAGATGCTGGGCTGGTGTCTGTTAGAGTCTGCCATTTAGAACTTGTTCTCTTTTCTGGCTTTCAGCCTCCACCTGCCCACTTTGAGGGCCTGGAATGAACCCTGACTTTTAAAGGGTCTATTTCCCAGTAAGGCATGCCCATCATGAGGGCCCCTCTGAGCCTGGGCCCTGTAGAGTCTCCCTCCTGTGTCCCCGTGAGAATGTGTCCAGGCCCAAGTTCTCAGCACTGGGGACAATCCCAGGACTCTACAAGAGGAGCAGCAAAGGGACCCAAGGCAGGGGCAGATAGGCAAGCCTAGGCTGGGGACAGTCACATCCTGCGGAGGAATCCTCTCCAAAGCCTTCATGAATAATGAGCAGAGTCCAACATGGTGGCGCAGGCCTGTAATGCCAGTCATCCAGAAGGCTGAGGCAGAAGGATCACAAGTCCATGCCCAGCAAGACCATCTCAAAAAAAATAAATAAATAGTAAAGGGCTAGGGATGCAGTTCATTGCAAACGCCATCCCCCAGAAAAGGTGGCAAAATGCAGCCTTGCCTTAAAGGTAAGGATTGCTTGGGCTGCCTGTTGAGTTAATGTGTTCTGCGTGACGGCAAACAACTAAATCCCTCCTAAGCCCAGGCGTGCTGTACTAGTAAAACTATCTGCCCAGTTAGGACAAAGAGCTCTTTCTACTGATAAAGAGCATATGCAAGTCAAAGACCAACAGGGCTGGGGATTTAGCTTGGTGGCAGCATGCCTGCCTGGCAAGCACAAGGTCCTGAGTTCAATCCTCAGTACCATAAACACACACAAAAAAAATTGAAGACCAACCACCACATCAAAAAACAGGGTGGAGGGAGGTAGGATTGGGCTGAGCACAGAACACCAGAAGTACAAACTGAATTCAGAGAGAGATTCTCAACCGCACTCCCCAAAAGCAAGAAAAGGGAGAGAAAGAAATACAAAGTAAAGCCACAAGGAGTCTCCCAGCTGTCCACCTCCTGAGTGATGTTCAGGCGCAGAAAGCATGTGGAGAAATCTCACTCCGACGGGTTGGGCATACCTGTTGCTGTGACAAAATGCCTGAGATAAAAAACTTAAAAGGAGGGAGGGTTATTTTGGCTTGAGGTTACAGCCCGAAGTTGCTTGGCCCTGTTTCCTGTGGGTCTGTGATGAGGCAGAACCTCACAGGGGGGAAGGAGTGGCCCAGCAATGGCCTCACCTCAGGGCCCTGGGAAGCAAGAGGGGCAGGGGCCCGTGGACCACTATTCGCCCTCAAGGCCTCCGCCCATAACTGCTTCCTCCTGAGGCCCCAACCCCTCAAGTTCCCACCACCTTCCTACAGCACCCAGGTGCCCACAGAGCTTTCAGGGGCCTTCCAGACCCCAGCGTAGCCCCCGGTGGGGGCACTGCCCAAGCACCTCCCCAGGAACCTGCCACTTCACCCCTAGGATTTAGCCGGTGGGCATCCTTGGCTGGCACAGGGCTGTTTGGTGCTGTTTGTCAGAGCTAAGGGAAGGAGGCTTTCTAAACATTCATCAGAAAGGGACCAAGCGCTGTGCTTGGCTAGGAGAACAGCCACTCAAGAGAACAGGATGTGGCCCCCGGAAGGAAGTCAGCCCCACTCTGTACCCAGGTGGGAAGCCACCTCCCAGAGGTACCGGAAGTGTGAGTTGTGGAAGAGTCCTCGGTGTGCATGTGTGTGTCACTAAACTCCCGAGCCTACGCCAGGAGCTAGCCAGAGTGGTTGCCTTTGCAGATGTGAAACTGATGCCCTCATGTGAGACAGAGGAAATTCTTCACCGTGTGCAATGTGGTACTCTTGGATTTTTTTCCACCCCCAAATTTTAGCATATTACATTATATTTATATTTATAAACTGTAGCCAACTACACCTTCTTCTTATTTAAGCAAGCATAACACTAGTGAGGCAAACCCCCCTTAAGGTTACCCAAATTATAAGTCAGGTTGCAAATAAAAATGAATTTTTTTCGGAAGTAGGGGCTTTGGTCACAAAGAGGTAAAAGCTATAGGACCCCGCTTTTCCGCAGCCCTAGAAGTAGCCGGTGCTGTCGGGCGGTGGTGGGGACTTGTCATTTACTGGGACAGAGGTCCGTTGTGCTGGGGGTGCTTGTTTCAGGGTTTGGAAATGGATCGTGGTGATGACTGCAACGCCACTGTAAGTGCTGTCAGTGCCCTTGGGTTTGTGTGCTTGGCTTCAAATGGTGAATTCCGTGGTATACATTTCGCCACGCTAAAGAAAATAGGAATGACTCAAAAGAAAATGAACGTAAGGGCTTTACCATGAGGTTTCTTGGGGCTGTCGAGGAGTGCTGGCCTGTGTGGATTAAAATGCATTATCCACAGCCCCCACACCTCGCTGTGTGCCTGGGATTGTTCCAGGGCCGGGATCGGGAGAGCAGGGCAGAGAAGTCACCCCTGGACCAGGTCCTAAGACCAGAGTTCAAACAAAGTGGTTGTCAGGGTTATGTATGGAAGCAACAAGTCTGTATTTTCATATCACTGTATTGGCAAACTGTTAAAAATACGCATTTCCCAGATGTAAGTTACAAAACGTCGAGTCAGACAAAATCTTGGAGGGTGGGGTGATATAAAAGATGTGGTCATGCTTCTCCCAGGCCTTCCAAGTACAGAGATAGAATCCTGGTTTTACCCCATAGCTGTGTGACTCAGGAAAGTTACTGATATCTCTGTGCTTCAGTTCTCTCATTTATAAAACAGTAATGAAAATAATTCTCATCTCATGAGGAATGTTACAAAGACTAAATGTATCAAATACTTAGAACAATGCAAAGCCCCACAGAAAGTCCTAAATAAATGGGGTTTTTTATTTTAATAAACTTGAAGAAGACTGAAAGCCTTAGAAATTTTTTAAAATTTTTTTCTTTTATTGAGTTTATTGGTACATTTAGGTATACAGTACAATTACATTCATTATTGGGATCTTGTACCTTTACATGACAGGACTTGGTTCTCATTTTTTTTTCCCCTTGTCTGTGTCCTCCCTTCACCCCCTCCTCCCCTACCCATTTACAAACACTTTATTTCCATTTTTTCATATCTTTTTTCTTTTCCCTTATTACCTTTCCCCTACCCTTCCCATTTTCCCTTTACCTTTAGCCCTTTTCTTCCTATTTCACATGGTCAGTTATCTCATTACGGTCTTATGTACTATTATAGCTTTTCACACCAGAGAGACTATTCAGTATTTACACATGTGTGACTTATTTATTTCACTTAAGAGTATATCCTCAATATGTATCCATTTTCCTATGAATGAATCTAATTTCTCATTCTTTATGGCTGAGTAGTATTCCATTTTATAGAAAAACCACATCTTCTTTATCCAGTTTCCAACAGATGGGCAAATGGGCTGTTTCCAAGTTTTAGCTATTGCAAACTGTGCTGCTATAAACATGGGTGCACATATATCACTGTGGTATGTTTCTTTTAATTCTTTTGGAAAGATACCCAGCAGAGGGATGGCTGGGTCCAATGGAATCTCTAGTCCCAGCTCTTTGAGGTATCTCCATATTGATTTCCATGGTGGTTGCACCAGTCTGCACTCCCACCAACAATGCAGAAGGATTCCTTTCTCCCCACAACCCGCCAACATTTGCCGTTGGTTGATTTCTTGATAGCAGCCATTCTTTGTGGGGTGAGGTGGAATCTGTGTTGTTGTCATCTGCACCTCTCGAATGACCAGTGATGTGGAACATTTTTTCATATATTTACTTGCTGCTTTTACTTCTTTGTCTGAGAAGTGTCTGTTCATTTCAGATGCCCAGTTTTGAATTGGGTCTTTATATTTGGGGGCTGATTATTTTGAGTTCTTTATATATTCTAGATAATAGTCCTTTGTCTAAGGAGCAGCTGGTAAAAATTTTTTTCCCACATTGTAGGTTGTCTCTTAGTTCTGTTGATGGCTTCTTTTGCAGAGCAGAAGCTTTTTAATAAGATGAGATCCCAGTTGTTGATTCATTCTGCTAGTTCCCATGCTACTGAGGATTTGTTCATAAAGTCTTTTCCTATGCCAATGTCTTCCAGAGTTCTGCCTAACTTATCTTCCAGCAAGTTCAGTGTTTGTTTTAATATTTAGATCTTTAATCCACTTGGATTTTACTTTAGTGCATGGTGAAAGATAAGGGTCTAGTTTTAATCTTTGGCAGGTTGAGATCCAGTTTTTCCAACACCATTTATTAAAGAGGCTATCTTTCCTCCAGTGGGGATGGTCTTTAAAGGGGAAATTTATTTTTTATAGTAAGGAAATGCATCCTAGACAAAATGCCTTCCCAAGGCTCAGTTGCACCTGCGGGGTTCGCAGAGGTGGTGGGCTTGCTGAGAGTTTGGTCGGGAAGCAGGCAGGAGCGCAGGTGCCTGGGTGGCCACAGCTGGAGTCCTGCCCACCTTTCTCCTCCTCCCCAGGACCCGCTGACTGGGGAAGTCTTGAGTGTCGGGGTCTGGGGATTTGGGGACCCCTTGACAAACATGGCCCCTTCCCTGCTGACCTCCAGGACAAATCCAAGCAACCTTGTTTCCCCTTGAGTGCTGGAGAACTCATTCCCAAGCCGTGCTCGGGAAGAAAGACCAAGCTCTGGGAAGCCGGTTGTGTCCTCAGGAAGACTCCGGATTTGGCTCTGTCTCTGGTGTTAAGGGGAGGCCAGATCGTAAACCGGGGCCCTTCTGTAGGGCTTTGGTGGGCTCCAGTGATTCTCTGATCTAGCCTAGGAGTTTGAATTGTACTTGGAAAACATCAGGCCCGCTCCCTACCCAGGAGGGGTCCGCTTTGCCCTGCTAGAGGTCTGTACCGCAGGGAAAAGGGTTAGATGGTGGAGGCTTGGATTTGAGTACTGAGAGGAATCCTGAGAAGCCGCTGGGTCTGAGGCTGGGGACTTCTTTGAAGACAGCCTGAGGAGGACGTATTAGAGATGGGGGGGCTGGAAATTGGTTAGACACAGGTCTGGCAGGTGGCAGTAGGTGATCAATAATGGAGCAGGGAGGAAGGGTGAGAGGAGAGGGGAGGAGACAGGAAACGGAGGGAAAGGCAGGAAGAGGAGCCAGCAGGCCTGGCCTCCTGCACCCACGGACACCCCTCCCTCCTGGGCTGCGTAAACCCAAGGTGTGGAAGGGGCTGCAGTGGGTTCACCCATAGCAGAAGGGTTCCTGGGGCCGGTTTAGCCCAGGCTGCCTGGGCAGATGATTCCTGTCCTCAAAGCTCGGAGGTTTGGGGGTTCAGATCTCCCAGACTTCCGCCTCTGCGTAGTGGTGAAGTGAAGGCAGGTGCCCAGGCTGGCATTGGGGCCCAGCGCCTTCTGTGTCCCCCACCCCCTTCTCTCCCACCCCCAATGCACAGGGACCCTGTGAGAGGTCAGGGAGGCAGGGGCACACCCCGCTTAGCTGCACGGCCACTGGCCCATCGATTAAGTCCTGCCGGGTCAGGAGAGTGGCGGAGTGTGGGGCAGGACTGGGAGATCACTCAGGCCCGAGGCCCCGTGTATGGGAGGAGGTGGTGCAGTGGGGTCAGCCTCGCTTCGCTATCCCTGCCTGTTGGAACTTGGTGACTGCAAGTGATTAACCAGATGTGAGACCATGATACAATACGGGGCATGTGGGGCCAGGGCCCAGGGCTCAGAAAGGCAAAGCCTGACGCAGAGGCTGCTGGGAAATGGGGCCACAGGAGCACACGCTGCCCACCGGCTTTCCTGTTCTGTCTTGGATTGATGCCTTTCATCCCCAGCCCTTCATCATCATTGTCCCTGTGACTGTCACCATAGCAACCTTCTGGTCACTCACACAGCTTCTCAGACCCAGAAGCCAGCCCAGGGATGGGGAAACAGAGAAGGAGGACATGATGTCTCCACTCCCTAGATAGATGCCAAAGGATGAGGACTCTGACCTCTGGGAGATCCCAATTTACTCCTATCTCTGCCCCTTCAAGCTCTGTGACTCCAGGGCTCTGGACCTCCAAGGCCCGTAAAGCAGCGGCGGCCTCCGTTCCTGCCTACTAGGGCTTTGGGAAAGGCTACCTGAGCTGAGCGGACAAAGCCCTGGCTGAGGGCCTGGCTCGAGTCATAAAAGCAAAGCAAACACAGGAAAATATTCTGGTGGGGGAGGCAGCAGTTAAGGGAATTGCTTGGGGCTTCCGGCTCCGAGTTCCCAGCAGCCCAGATTTGAAGAAGCAGGTGCTGCCCTGCACGGGAAGGAATGGTGGCGGGGAGCAGAGGCCACTAAGGGACTACTTCCTCCCATGATTCCACGGGGTGGGGAAGAGCAGAGCCTGGGCCTGCAGGAGAGCTGAGAGGCCAGAGCTGGGCTGAGAGCGTGCAGGGACCAGGCCTCTCCCAGGCTGGCTTGGGGAGGTCCCTCGAGCTGCCAGCACAGACCCCACCATGCACAGTGACATTTCCTTCTGGACTCTTCTCCTGCTTTGATGATTTGTTTCTGAACAGAAATAAAGGTGGGCACCTAAGGTTGATCCTATGCCAGGCAACCCTGAGTGTCTACCTCCAGCCCCCAGGCCTGTGTCTGTGTGCCATACAACATGCACTCCATTGTGAAGTATGCCCCCTTGAATTGTGCAGTGCACAACTTAGGAAGCTAGACACTCCTTCCTGGAGAAGGTACAGAATGACCTTGTGTGCATCAGCTCCAGGTCCACACAGAGGAGGGTTGGATGGTGTGTTCATGCCAGTTAAGACCCAAAGAGCCAGCTGGGTGTGGTGGTGCATGCCTGTAAGCTTAGCACTTAGGAAGCTGAGGCAGGAGGATTGCTGTGAGTTCAAGGCAAGCCTGAACTGCCTAGGGAGACCCTGTCTCAAAACAAACAGAAATATCCAAAGGGCCCGGGTTGGTTTGTCGCTGTCCCTGAAAAGGTTGTGTCTGAGCATTATGGTGACTGGTGATGGCGGAAGATTTTTATTTGTTCACACATGGATTTAATTCTGCTGGGTCACTCTCACTATGTGACTTGAGGCAGATCACTTGGCCTCTCTGCCTCGTGCATAGTAATACATGTGGCAACAACACTAGCTCTCCCTGGCCACGAGAAGGAAATGAGATCACCAGGATCAAACACTGAGCCTGCTGCCTGTGAATGCTGCCTTAGCCCTTCATGCCAAGGTTCAGTGAAATCACAGGCAGGGAGGTCGGTCTGGAAGCCACTCGCTCCCCGACATTCTGCCAGGGCGATGGGGGTCAGCAAACAGAGCTGGAGTGGTCAGGGCTCCAAGGGCCTTGTCAGCTTCGCCTCCCTGGGGTCAAGTGCTCTCAGGCTCGGAGGCCGTGCAGGGTCCCTGCGCAGATGAGGCCAGGACGGAGAGGGCCCAGGGTGGCCCTAGCCCAGGGGCCTGCAAACGACAACTCATGGGCCGGCCGGCTTTGCTTGACTGCCCCTTTTTGTGCAGCCTGTGAGCTAAGGATGGTTTTTATACAGTTGGAAAAGCCCAAGAGAAGCCCACTATGGCAGTGCATGCCTGGATCCCAGCACTCTGGGAGGCTGAGGCAGGAGGATCATTTGCTCAAGCCCAGCCTGGGCAGTTTAACAATTTAGTGAGCACCTGTCTCAAAATTTAAAATAAATATTTCAAAAAGGACTTGAGCTATAGGAAAGGCCTTGAGTTCAGTGCCTGGTACCACTTCAAAAGAAAAAAAATGTTCATGACACATGCAAATGATGTGCATCAAAATTCAGTGTCGTATGACCCTCAAATACAAACACACACAAAGCTCTCAAATATCAATGCTAGGCTCTTACCTAACAAGTTTGCTGACCCCTGCTGTGGCCAGCAGTTCCCAAACCTGCAACACGGTTGAATTCCCTAGGGAGTTTTGCGAACGCTTGTGTTTCTGTCACACCACGACCACGGAAATCTGCGTGTCTGGGGGAGCCAGGCAGCAGTGTTTAGAGATCTGCAGATGGGTCCACCAGGCACCGGCACTGGAGAACGGCCCCAGGTTTCCCCTCCATGTGTGCCCTGGCAGAGCGAGGCCAGCTGCCCCTTCCCATAACCCAAAAGCTGGCCCGGAGTCTGAGGCCCCCGCACCAGTGGGCGACGTCCCAAGCATGTGCCCCTCACGCCTTATTTTGTGTGTTCTGTGTAGCAATTTTTGTTGAGGGTGGGTGCTGGGGATCAAACCCGGGTCCTCAAACATGCTAAGCATGGGCTTTTACCATTGTGCTACCCTCCTAGCCCCAGTAACTTGTTTTGTTTTGGCAGTACTGGGATTGCATTGAGGGCCTTGCACGTGCTAAGAAAGTGCTTTACCACTGAGCTATGTCCCTGTTGTTTTAAAGTTTATTTCTAAACAGCGTCTTGTTAAGTTACTCAGGCTAGACTTGAATTTGTGATCTTCCTCCCAAATAGCTAAAATTATAGGATTGTACCACCTTGCCTGGCTTCTACTATTTTAAATGGGCAAATTTCATTTTGATGTCTGGGTTTCAGATTTCTCTCAAAACACTTCGAGACTGAGTCCTCCTGAGCTCCCAGATCCAGATGGTAATAATCGGCTGGATCTGGTGGGCTTTGCGAGATCACCTTCCTGGCCCCCAAAGCATTAGAGTTTGATGCCTCTGTCTGACTCGAGGCCAGCCCTTCTCAAACTGTAATATTCCACGTCACCAGGAGTCTGGTTAAGACACAGACACCGGCTAGGCTGTAGCTCACGGATAGAGCACTGAATTCTGTGACAGAGGCCCTGGATTCCGTCCCCAGCACCAAAAATGAGTGAAAAATGAAGGCGCAGATTCTAACCCAGAGGCTGAGTGGAGTCTGAATTTTGAATCTCTAACGACCGCTGCCGCCAGTCTCGGTGTCAGCCTTTGAGCTGTAAGGCCACAGGGCAGTGGTTCTCAGATCTTAGCACGGCCTCTAGTTCCTGGGAGGTGGACACAAGGCGACTGCTTGCCAGAACCCCGAGTTTCTGATTCTGGGGGTGGGAGGGGCCTGAGGCTCTGCTTCCCTAGCAAGCACCTGGGGTCTGTGGCGGTGGCCCCTGTCCGCTGCTCTCATCTGTGCCTGGACACAGGCCCAGTGGGCTTTCATTCCCTTGGAGGACAGATTCCCTGACAGCCAGTTCTCAAGCAGAGAATAGGGTCTTGGGTGGCTTCCTCAGCCAAACTGTTTAACCAGACTGGAGCAGTTTCCTCAGGCTCGAATGGACAATTCCAGGGCGTAACTGGAGCAGGGAGGAGGCAGAACTTCGTGTCTGTGTGTTGGAAACTTCTTCCTCACACCAAGGGCTCTGACCTGTGCTGCTTCCAGCCAGGGCTCTTCCGAGGAGGTCTTGCCTCAGCTGCTGCAGGGAGCCTCAGTACGGGCGGGCTTGGGTGGGCCCAGACCCCCAGTTTGAGGCCTGAAGCCACGAGGTGGGAGGGGACAGGCCACGCCCCACAGATAGCTGTCACTGCTGCACTGTGGGGCTGCACTGGGCTCAGAGCCATGGAGCGCAACTGCCCTGAACAGGAATGACCACCAGGCCAGCGCCAGTCCCTCTCCTAGGCGCCCTTGGACTTGAGAGGGCTGCAGGCCAGATCCGGATGCTGAGCTCCGGGTGATCAGAGATTAGGACTCGCTATGCTCTCTTCCTCCCCAAAGCCTCTCCATGCCAGCAGCTTGTACTGGGCCGGGATTTAAAGTCCCAGGTAGCAGGTGGGCCGTGGGGCGGGGCGCTCGCGCTGCCTGCGTGCTGTGCCCCTTCGCTCCCAGCGGGGTGGCCCTGGGCCAGGGACTCCTCGACGGGTGGACTCCAGCCTTAAGTGAAACGTTTGCAGAACATCCTGTGACAGTGGCTGGATCTCGTTTTGATGCTGCTGCTTGGGAATCCGGACTCTGCTCTGTGCTCACCGCGCACCGCAGTGGGATTGGGGGCATTCCCAGCTCCCAGCAGCAGCCAGAGGTGGATCGTAGCCAGCGGGAGGCACAGCCTCAGCTGCCCAGGCTGACCTTGAATTCGTAATCCTCCTGCTTCCGCTTCCCAAACAGCTGGGATTACAGGTGTGTGCCTCCACCCCAGCCACCTACCCCTTAAACTGGTAGTGAGCAAGGACTTCCTAATCCTGGCATTAAATATGGAACCATTTCCGTAGACAGTTATGGAATTCTTTGGGGAGAAAAAAAACAGGTGGGGGATTTAGCTCAGTGGTGCCTCTGCCTGCTTTCAAGCCCAAGGTCAGGAGTTCTATCCCCAGTACCAAAAAGAAAAAAGAAAAAAAAAAAAGAAAGAAAAAAGAAAAGAAAAAGACTTGGAGAGGAGAAAACAGATTCACCCCAAAGCGGAAATCATTCCTACTCAGGGGTGGTGGGTTGGCCTCCTTGTCCTGGTCCTCTGATCCTGCACTTAGGGAACCTCGGTCTCCTCTCACCCTCCCTCACCCTGAGACCTGCAGGCCCGTCTTCCTTTTTTGCTGTTTGGTCTGCTCAGGCTGCCATAATGAATTCCAGACTGGGAGGCCCATGCCGCCCGTCTTCACCCAGTTCTGGAGCCGACCCAGGACCCAGGTCAGCTGGGCCGGTCTCCCCAGACCCTCCCCGGCTTGCCGATGGCCTCCTCCCTGTCGCTGTGTCCTCTCGAGCTCTTTCCTCTGTGCACATGCACCCCTGTGTCCCTTCACTGGGGTAAGACCCACACTACTTGACCTGCTTTGAGCTTAATCTCCTCTCCCTATGCCCTGACTCCAAACACCGGCACGTTCCGAGGTTCTGGGGTCAGGGCGTCAGCGTGAGAGTTTCTCCCGTTTTGATCAGTATGTGTCTGGGATGCATAATAAACACACTTCCCACATTTCACATCTTGATCCTTTTTGCTTCCCCTTCCTCCCCTCCCATTTCTGCCTCACCAACCCCCTTGTCACCTCCATGTGGCCTATGTGTGTTTCCTAGTGTCCATCTTTTATATTGCTCTTTAAATTGTTTATACTTTGGGTTCCTGATTCTGGGATATTAAATATTTAAACTTCTGTGCGTGACTTATTTCACTTAGCACTGTGGTCTCAAGGGGCGTCCATTTTCCCACGGACAGCTTCTTTATGGCAGAGTAGTACTCCGCTGTGTGTGAACTCTTTTCTTCATCCATTCTCCTGTTGATGGACCTAGAGGCTGCTTCCAAGATTTAGCGACCGTGAATTGTGCTGCTGTAAACATGGGCTCGTGCTTCTTACTGTCCTGTGCTGTCTTTGATGCTTCGGGGGAGATATCCAGGTGGGGAATAGCTGGGTGGGATGGAATCTTAGTTTTCGTATTTAGTAACATTTCCCTAATGAACACAGGTATTTGGAGATGACCTGTTTCAGCCTATGACACGGCTGCAGGGGGCAGGGGCCTAGAAGGAACAGGTGCTCCTGCCCAGCCCTCGCCCTCCACGCAGCAGTGCTGGGGTGCAGAATGTGCACCTTCCAGTGAGAAAGGCTTCCAGTCAAGAACAGCCGCAGTGACCCAGACGGAGCACGGTGTCTGAACGCCAACCCTGCCCCAAACCCCGACGTGCTTATTGAACACCTGCTCTGTGCAGAGGGTCGAGCTTTGGCAGTGAGGAATGTCTGGGGACCTCTTCGACCAGCGGGCGGCTGAGAGAGGGAGGTAAATAGTCCCGGTACATGGCAGACGGGAAACAGGAGATGCCACGGAGGAACGGATATGACTCTGCGCTGCGGACTCCCTGCAGGAGGAGGCGTGCGAGCCTGGACACTGGGTGAGGGTTCCTGGGGCAGAGACAGCAGTGAGGAGGGGCAAGGGCAAAGCATGGCAAGGGGGTTTCTGGAGTCTCCACGGGATTCATCAAGGGCCCAGTGGATGCAAGAAGCGAAAAAGTTTCTCGCAGCAGTGTGCCCACCCTGGCCCTCCCCTGACAATCTGTTAGGTGCTCCCTCTGTTTAAATCTTCAGACCAAACCAGTGAAATAGGTTCTCTCTCGCTCGCTCTCTCTCTCTCTCTCTCTCTCTCTCTCCCTCTCTCCCTCTCTCTCCTTACAGATAGGAAAACCAGGGCACAGAGAAGGTAGATAAATTCCACAAGATCACACAGCAGGTAGGCGACAGAGCTGGGGTTTGAACCTACGTACTTAACCGCTGGCCCGTTTTGAAGGGAGGTGAGGGGAAGAAAAGGAGATGTGCTGGTTGGAACCAGGCTGTGAGGCATCTTTAATGCCAGCTAAGGTCCTGGCTGCAGTCTGCAGACAGGGAGCTCCTGGAAGTTTTGGGAGGAATGTGACACAGTGGGAACGGAGCTCGGAAATGAGTCCAAGACAGAATCTTTCTTCCGTGGAGCTGGGAAAGCCCCTCCCAGCAGCAGTCCCTTCTAAGGCAGCCTCGCAGATGAGGAAGTCAACTTAGCAGCCACCCACACGGCCTCCACTTTCTCCCAAATAGTCACAAAAGCCAACGTTTGTTCACCACGATGCCCGGTGCTCTGTGTGACCTCACTGGGGTGGGGGAGCCTGTGAGGGGGAGATGCCCCCGGCGGCACCAAAGATGGGGCAACTGAGGCCAGGAGGGCGTGACGTGATTTTGCCAAGATCACGCAACCATTTTTAACAACAGTACCATCCGGCCAGGCACAGGCTCGTAATCCCAGCCCTCTGGGAGTCTGACCCAGGATAGTCACAAGTTTTAGCCCAGCCTGGACTACAAAGAGATTTAGCGAGACCATGTCTCAAAATAAAAAAGGGCTGGGGATGCAGCTCAGTGCAAGGCCTGGCGTTCAAGCCCCAGGTTTGTGAGTAATCATTATAATAACAATAACATCGTTCACGTTCCCCAGTGGGACGCAGAGGGACTGAGGCCTTCATGTATCCTCAGGTTGGCTGATTTTTCTGACTCTCTCCCAGGTGCTGCATTTTAGCAACAAGCATGTGCGCGCACTTGTGCTTGAATCTTCCAAGCTGTAGCTGATACCGCCCTCTCCCAGCTGGCTCCAGCCCAGAGAAGGGAGGAAATGAAACTGACCACAGCCTTCCTGCCACGTTAGTACCCACCC
>NW_022900946.1:5440501-5491654 GCF_012274545.1 Fukomys damarensis | reverse complement strand
GTGACAACCAATGGCCAGGGAAGGCAGGCCGGGGCTCTGGTGCTCAGCACGGCCCCCTCCCCATCTGTCCCCCGGGAGGCCACGTCACAGCCCCTGGTGCTGGGCCTGCAGGGTGAGGTGTCCCCCCGCCCGCCAAGGCTGGACTTGCACAAGTTCACGCCTGGGGCAGCTCAGGCCTCTGCCATCAGGACAGCAAACACAGGCTTCAGCCGCTCCCAACAGGTAGGGAAGAGAGGAGCCGTCCAGGAAATACAAGAGCCCTGTGTTCCTCCTCCAAAATCCATCTTTTTTTTTTTTGTCTCCTTGAGTTACTTTGGTGACAGAGTCTCACACAGTCCAGCCTGGCCTTGACCTCACCGTGGCTCCAGGCTGAACTCGGATTTTCCCTGGGCCTCCCTCAGCCTCTCCAGTGCTGCGATTGTGAGCGAGCATCACCTGTGCGGCTGGCGCCCATCCTCAGCCTACCCTGTCCCCCTCCGGAAGCTGTGGAGAGAAGTATCAGTTTGACGGAGATTCTAGGCAGGTTTTAAAGTCAGTTGGACACCTTTCTGGTTTCTTTCCGAATTTTAAAAAAAAAGGGGGACTAAAAAATACAGAAAATTTTGGAAAGCAGGCCCCAGTCTTGGAACACAAACTGAAGTTTACATCCAACCTTAACGTCTTTTGCAAGTATCAGTTCTGCCAAATGACAGAACCTTTTGTGGGGACGGTGCTGAGACTCGAACTCCAGGCCTGCGTGCCTGCCCAGCAAGTGTACAGCACTGAGCCTCAAACAGAGGCTTCATCTCAAGCCTCTCAGCTGCTCCTTGGGGCCTCCCTGCTCATTCTAGGAAGCTTAACATAAAAAAGAAAAATGTTTTAACCAGGTGTGGTGGCGCATGCCTATCTACTCAGCAGGCAGAAGCGGGAGAATCCCAAGTTCAAAGCCAGAATGGACAACTTGAGGAGCCCCTGTATCAAAATCATGCAAAAAATTAAAAGGGCTCGGGATGTAGCTCAGGGTTCCCTGGGTTCGATCCTCAGTACCTCCAAAAATAATAGATAGATAAATAGGTAATAAGTCAAATAAAAATAAGAAGATCTATGTTTCCTGCCACCCTGGAAACATTTTTTCACTAACAAACAATTTTCCCATATGCAGCGGGTCCCAGTGTCAAAGTCTAAGGATCCAGCAGTTGCCTACAATTTACCCACATCCCCCCCTACATTTTTGTATCCTCTCTAGTTTACAAGAATATATGATATAAACACTATGTAAGTCATAGTGTTCTAGTACATTGTCTAGAGAATAATGACAAGGAAAAAATTCACGCATGCTTAGTAGATGCAATTTAAATATATATATATATATATTTTTTTTTTTTTCTTTCCAGGACCGGTTGAGTCCACAGATACAGAAGGACCACTGTACCTAAATCTCAATTTTTCCAAGTTGCAGTCTATCAAATACTTTTTTAAATGTCACTCTAAAAATAAGATACATTTATTACTTTTTATGATATAAGCAATATATCTTCATTGGAGGAAAGTTACAAAACACAGGTAAATTTATTTTTTGGCAGGGCTGGAGATTGAACCCAGGACAAATGCCAGGCAGGTGTTCTGCCACTGAGCTATATTCCCAGCCCCTTTTTCAATTTTTTTTTAAGGTGGGCTGATATCAAATTTGAGATCCCCCTGCCTCAGCCTCCTGCGTAACCAGAAGTACAAGTATGTACAGCCACACCCCGTTTCAGAAGCTCAAGCTGCTGCTTCCCAGAGATAATCACTGTCTGCATTCTGGTTAGGGCCATCCAATATTTTTTTCCACTGTACATCGATCCATATAAATTCACAAGTTTTATACAAAACTGAATTAACCATGCTTCTTAACGCTCCAGCATCCCACTGCGTACTGCGCGTAGCTCGTTGAACCTTCCGCTTCTGTTACTCCTTTCACTTTTCTTGCCATGAGCATCACATCCACGCAGAGGAGCCTGGTGGAGAGAATGTGAGCACCCTGAGCATGGTCACTTCCCACCCAGCTGTCACACTTGGCCAGCAGAAGAATAAGGAAATGACGAGTGTCGGTTTCTCCTGGGAGGACCGTGGCAGGGCTGATGCTGGGGTTCAGGACAGAGCACTTGCCTAGCATGCGCGAGGCCTGTGTCCCACCCCTGGCACCACTTAAATTAAAGTTGGGGGGTTCTTCTCTGACACGGACATTTGGAGCTCAGGGACTTCTGTCCCCATGGCAGGACTGGTATCGGCTGTTTCTGGGGTGGAGGCCCCTGGGGTCCCGGGCCAGTGCTGGAGAAACCCACAGAACAGGTTCCGTGAGGAGCCCTCGGGCAGGGCAGCTGGGCCGGGGTCAGTGGCCTGGCTGAGTCACGAGTGACAAGGCGACTTATCTACCTGGCGGGTGTTTAGCGGGAGGGCGGGGCCGAAGGCAACTGAGATGTGTCGGAGATAGCACACCCGGCCCTCTTTCATCGCACAGGTAATTATTTGTGTTGAGGTATTAGAAAATATATAATTAGCAACGTCCAACCTGTGATTTTGTGGCCCTCCACGCTCAGGACGTGGATGGTGTTGGCGTTTAGACACAAACAGAAATGAGTCAACCTAAAGAAAGGTACTGAGGAAAGGACAGTGTGACCGCAGCCAGGGGTGGCCGGGTCTTCATGGCAGCTACCCAAGAGTATGGAGTGGTCAGTCTGGGGACAGGGACAGCCGGCCAGCACCAGCCCTGGCTGCCTCGGCCTGCTGAGATGGATTCGCACCTCTTGGGCCCCATGCAGGGGAGCAGAACCATCAGAGTCCCTGAAACCCAGGCACAGAGAACTTTCCGTCCACCTGCGGCCAATGGCTTCGTGTCATGAACCATGTCTGGAGCTTTTATTTTCGGCATGAGATTTTACAGTTTAAAAGTTTAAAATTTAAAGTAGCTTTGTGTATTTAGGATTTTCCTTAGTTCTAGACTATCCTGTTGGTCTCTGAAAGGTCCCAAGTGGTCTCATAGTTAGTGTTACTCAGCCTGTTCATTGTACACGTGCATCTTATTTCTTTGAAAAAATGCTTCCAACTAGCCAGGCGTGTGGCACACACCTATAATCCCAATTCTGTGGGAGGCTGAGGCAGGAGGGTTGCAAGTTTGAATCCATCTAAGGCAGTTTAGCAATTTAGAGAGACCTTGTCTCAAAATCAAAATTTTAAAAAAATTAAAAGGACAGAAGATGGGCTGGGGAATTTAGCTCAGTGGTTCCAGTGCCTGCTTTGCAAGTGCAAGGACCTGAGTTCAATCCCCAGTACCAAAAAAAAAAGGACAGAAGATGTAGCTCAGAGTGAAGGCCCTGGATTTATTTTCCAGTACTTTAAAAAAATGCTTCTCGTCCGAATGGAGTCTGTGGACCTGTGGCACCCCAACGTGTCCGATAGTTTGAGGAAAGTGCAGACTAGGGTTACTTGTCTTTCTGTTCTTTATAACTTTCCCTGTTAAGCAAGATGAGCTCCTGTGATAATTAATGTTAAGGGTTGCAGTGGTGGCTTAATTACCAAAGAAAATTCCCGTCTGTTTTAGAGCTATCTACAGAAGGATTCGGGGTGAAATAACATGTCAGGAAATTGCGTTTAAAAGGGAGGAAACTAGGAAGAAAAGGAGGAAGGAGAGGATGGAGCTAGAGATAGGGCTGAAGGAAGGGATGGGGAAGGGAGCACATGCAGACGGAACCTTTACATCAAAGGTTGCAGTTAAACTGGATGTGGTGGCCCACGCCTATAATCCTTGCATTGTGGGAGGCTGAGGTGAGAGGATCACAAATATGAGCCCAGCCTCTGCAATTTAGTGACTTAGCAAGACTTTATCTCAAAATTTTACAAAGGACTGAGGATGTAGCTCAGTTTGAAGGCCCTGGGTTCCATTGCCCCATATAAAAATGAAAATCTCGGGCCAGGGATTTAGCCCAGTTTTTCCACTGCCTGGCTTGCAAGTGCAAGGTCCCAAGTTTGATCCCTGGTACAAAAACCAAAAAAAAAAAACCAACAACAAAAAAAATTGAAAATCTCAGAATGTAGCCCCAAAGGCTTAGTCCCAACCTCGTCCTTTCCTGGCAAGTTTATGAGACTGTACCCTACTTTTCAACCAGGGGAAGAGGTGTGACTGCATCGCAGGGACGACTCATGCCTGGCATCAAGGGACAGGGCCACAGCACACCAGTGCTGTACCCCACCTGTGTCTGGCCAGCATAGCACCACCGACACTTAGTGAACTGTGCCGTTCACTGGATGCACTGCAGTTCCCCTTCTGCATTTCAGAGGCAGTGAGGTTCCCTTGCCTGAACCCTCGAAGGAATAAGTAGTAAGAACCGATGCCCCTTACTGCTATGAACCAGGCCTTGCTCTGAGTACCCCCATGCAGGATTAATATTGTCCACGGAAAAACAGAGATTCTGTGCAGTTTGCCCAAGGTTGCACAGCATTTGTAGACCCATACCCCATGCCCTGAGCCTCTTCTCGTAAGCCTTTCCTGCAGACTCTGGCTTTGTTCCATCTTTTTCTATATTGAAGGAAACCCACCCCCACATTCTGGCCAAGGGATTGGAGACGTTCTCTCTTTGGAAAGATGGCCCAGCTCAGCCATTGGTATTGGGCAGGACCACCCCTGCTTCTTAAATGGGCCTTTGAGCAAGTACAGAAAGCCTGGCTCTGTGGGATGGCATGGCCGGGTCCAGCTGGGCCTCTGACCCGCCACACCTGAACCTCAGAGGCTAGGGAGGGAAGTGGGCGTGGGCAGCTGTGCGTGAGGCTGCATCCTGTCACCAGCAGAAGCATCTGTGTTCCCACTGTGCAGGGTGGGCGAATCCAGTGAGAGAGAGCTTCAGGCCTCGCCAGGGACCGGAAGAGGCTGTAGGGATGCAAGGCTGCACGCCCTCCCTGTGCCACGCTGTGCTGGTCTTGCGACCCCTGCCTTTTGTGCAGTGCTGGGTGGCAGTGGTGCTGAGCTCTGAGGACAGGGAACTCTGGCGAAGGCCATGGAGGCCTCCGTGGGGCTGGCATCAGGGGATGGGGCCACGAGTGGGGGTCACGAGTGACAGCTTCGCGTCTGGAGCCCACAGGGCTTTCCAGGGAGCCTGGCACCTGCACCTGCAAGGTGTGGCCAGCGTCTTCCACCCGCCCTGCAGCTCTGAGCTCTTATCTGATCCCTTGATCCCCAGACCAGCCAGACCAGCCGGCTTCTCTGCATGGACAGGTGGCCAGGGCTGGGAGAAGACCACGTCAGGTCTCTGTCCCTATGCCAACCGCCGGGTCCCTGCCTTCCTCTGGGTTCTGCTGGGCCTTGCCCAAGACCCTCTGGCCCAGTGGGCCCCCTTCTGCCCAGCACTGCAGCTTAGAAAGGCCGTGTCATCATGGGCCTCTCTGGGGAAGATGGTTTCATTTTGCTGGGGAACAAAGAGAAAGTGCTGGCGTCTGTGTCATCGCAGGGTGTCCTGGAAGCGTAGAGAAGGTGCAGGGAGGAGAGAAGGCGAGGTGGGGCTCCCTGCCCCGTGGCATGTTGCAGCTGGCCTTTCCCAGCTGTCCTTGTCCGTCCAGGCTGCCGTCATGAAACACCATGAACAGGCAGCTTCTAACTGCAGACGTTTATTTCTCACAGTCCTGGAAAGGCTAAGGTTAAAGTGCTGCCGTCTTCCGGGTCTGCCATCCCGGGAGCACACCGATGATTTTGTTCCTTGCATGAAATGTTCATAACAGTGATAATAAAATAACCATTAGATCTACAAACACCTACCATGTAACAGACACCGTGCTTTATCTCACTGAGTTGTGACACCCACCTAGCGTGTACAGATCTGCTGTCCCCATTTTACGGATGATACGGTGAACACAGTAGTAAACGGAGCCTGATTTTGGAGGTTTCAATTCCGCGTCGCCTGGCCCAGTTACTCCCCGCGGATGGTAACGCGGCAGGTCACGGACTGTGCAGTGAAGCAAAAGTCTCCCTCGGCACACGCCAAGACCCAGAGAAGGGAGCACCCCGATCCAAGACTTTCCACCAGGCCCCTCTCAAGGCTCCACCTCCTCCTAGGAGAGCACAGGCCGCTCACAGAGCCTTTAGCAGCTGGGCCTTACGGGACGCAGAGGGTCCAGCCACACCCGAGACCAGCCGCCTCTTAGCCCGGAGAGAGCAGCCGCCCTAGGGGACACGCAGAGGGCGTGTGCTGTGGGCCCACTCCAGCACTGCCCCTGGAGGGAGCGGCCCACCCGTGACCCCTGCCTGAGGACTCAGGTGACACTGAGCGACACTGCCGTAAATGCTTCTTAGCAGGCAGGAAAGAGACTCTCAGCCAGTGTTCCAACCCCTTACACTCTCTAGTACACAGAGTCACGAGCTGCAAGAAAGAGACCAGGTGGCAAGCTGAGCGCCTGGAATCCCAGCACCCTGGAAGGCTGAGGAAGAGTGGGAAGTTCGAACCCAGCCTGACAATCTGGGCGCTGAGCAAGACCCTGTCTCAAAAATTCTAAAGATGAAGCGGGGCTGGGGATTTAGCTCCTTACGAAGGCCCTGGTTTCAATTCCAGTGCAGAGGGAGAGAGAGCCCAGGTGGCCGATCCCAGAGACAGGCTCCCCTGCAGCCCCGGGCGCACCTGTGGGCCTCGCTCTAGTTCAGCAGCCTCCTCCTCCTCCCAGGCCAGCCGACTGCGCCCCACGGCTGGCGAGGGCGAGCTCCTCCCCAAGCTTGGCCAAAACTCCGTATTGTGAAACACTTTGATGTTTGCAAAACCGACAGCTGCGGTGCAGGTTTTCAGACCTAACCTGATCAACGTAAATTTTAAATTGTAATTGCTCTTTTAATTTTCTTTTGGTCTCCCGTGGGCATGTAAGCTACACGAAAGCAGAGATTTATTACTCTACTACTCTGCTCTGTAAGGGACGCCCACCCGGTAGAAGAGTGCAGAGCACGAGGAGGTGATTAGCAAATACTTGTGTGAATACATGGGAAGATTAAATGTCCATCTGGTCCCAAATCCGAAAGACACAAAAGGAGTGGCTAAATTGCTTCCAAAGTCTCCCTGCTTGGTCCCCCTGCACCCGCCTCAGCCACCAGCCCCCCTCACCCCATGATTATCAGTGCCTGGGGTTGAACCAGTGCTGACACAGACTAGGGTAGCCAAGTGCACCCCGACTCCCCCCCAACCCCACCCCCGGGAGCTTCCCCCCTTTAACAGGCAAGTGCGCGCCCGCTTCCTCCAGCTTTTGTTCCTCCTTTGGTTTGGTTTTTGTGTTGGTCCTGGAAACTGAACCCAGGGGGAATTGTATTGAGCCACATCCCTGGCTCCTTTTTAAATTGTGAAATACAGATGCACTAAGTCACTACGTTGTCCAGGCTGGACTCCAACTTGCATTCGTCTTGCCTCGGCCTCCCGGGGTGCTGGGGTTACAGGCTTGCACACCCCGCCCCGCACCCAGCTTCCTTTCTCTGGCTTATCGCCCCTGGCAACATTCTCCACCTCTGTTTGGCTCGGTGTCCCTGCGGGAGTGCTGTGGAAGAAGCCACTTTTCCTCCCATCCCTGTGAGTCACATCGGCCTGGCTCGACCGCAGGCCCCGGCAGGCCGGCACGCGGAGGTGGGCCGCCCGGTTGCTGCGCTCCAGCCTTCCCCGCGCGCACCTGACCCGCGTCCCTTCCCAGTGTGTCCGTGGGTGGTTACTGCGGGGCGCGGAGACCCGGCTTCTATTTCCAGAGCTGCGTGTGACTCACTGTAGCTGTGGGCGTGGCGCCGCGAAGACACGGAAATTCCCTCGAAGACGCTGTGTCCTTGGACCAGCGCTTGATTCAGCCAGTGGGATGCGATTAGCAAAGAATTTCTTCAAGGGCAGTGAGTGAGATGGTTTTTAAAGTGACCCGCAAAGAAATGCTTTTTTCAAGAGTTAAGACAGTAATTTAGGGCCGAGGATTTAGCTCAGGGGTGTCGCCGCCTGCTTCCCAAACACAAGGACCTGAGTTCGATTCCCCAGTACCCCCCCAAAAAAAAGAGGAAAAAAAGCTTAAATTGTCCTGTCTTCCACAGTGAGAATTCTTTGGGGTCCTTTTGGCCAATCCCAGTAGCTTTTGGTATTTTTCTTTTCTTTCTAGAAGACAAGATGGCTTTTAAACGTTTCCTGGCCATTTTTCTAAGAAGCCCTGGTTCTTTTAGTTAGGAATGGTGGTTAAAGGTACTGGGAATACATCTAGTATTTGAATTTATAAACAAAAATGACATCCAAGGTGTGTTCTGGTCCCTGGGGTGATCCTGATTACTCCCTTAAGACTCTCCTCCAAGCTGGGCATGGTCGCACACACTTGTAGTCCCAGCTATTCAGGAGGCTGAGGCAGGAAGATTTCTTGACACCAAAACCAAAACTCTTCCTGGTACAGTAAACCCCACCTCTGGCTCTGATCCTTACCTAGGTGCTGAAGGACAAAGAATTAGTCGTGTCCTGTGGCTGCCCTAGCAGAGCAAAAATAGGAAAACTTTTCAATAACCGGAGTCAAAATCATTCTCAGGTTAACCTTCAATTAACTATAAGAACTTAGTTACCTAGAATTCATATTGCCTGATTGCCTGGGGTAATTGAGGTTTGTTAAAAAAGTAAGTACAGGGGATTTTAATGAAGCGTCTGCCCTATAATTTACAGGGGTCACAAAGTCAGATGTCCACATCTGCCAAAGCAGCTAAGACAAGAGCACAGTAGGTACAGGCCTGGGATGTAGCTCAGTGGTGCCACGACCTGCCTCACATAGTGCAAGGTCCCAAGTTCGATCCCCGGTACAGAAAGAAAAACTAATGAGAGCGGGTGAGTCTCAGACAATAGGGAACAGGGAGAACTGGGAGGAGCTGGAGAGCGCATGACTCTGCTAGGGGCAGCCACCCTTCACGTCAGGCAAAATGTTGCTACACAGGGACAATGATCAGATCTTTCTAATTTTTTCAAGATGAAGAAAATATAGATTTTTTTTTTTTCAGTACTGGGGATTGAACCCAGCGCCATTCACCTTTTTTGTTTTGTTTTGAGACGGGGTCTCACTAAGTCACTAAATTGCCCATCCTGGAGCCAATCTTGGGATCTTCCTGCCTCAGCCTCCTAGAGTGCTGGGATTATAGGTGTGTGTCACCATAACCTGCTCGATTTTTTCTAAGAAATTACCAAGCTGTTTCCCAGAGTGGCTGCAACGTTTTGCACTCCACCCAGCCACAGAGAGTTCCTGGCCCCACTAAGCGCTGTCAGTTCTTCTAGTGGGTGTGAAGTGGTATTTCATTGTGGTTTTCCCTGATGATGCGTGACCTTGAGAATTTGCTCATACACTATGGGCCATTCACACATGTTTTATTAAATGTTTTTCAAATCTTGGAATATTTATATTCCTGTGTTTGTTACGCATACACATCCAACAAGAATTAACTCTGGGGTGACTTTTATTGAAATGATGAAATGGGACTAGTAATGTTGCTTGTCGTAGTTTTTAGCACTAGCTTTTTTTTTTTTTGGTTCCGGGGATCGAATTCAGGCCCTTGTGCTTGCAAGGCAGGCAGCAGAATCACCAAGCCAAATCCCTGGGCTCTATTAGCACTAACAATGTTAGCGAATTTAACATCTTAAAATTTTAATTGGCACAAACTGTACGTATTTATGAGAAGAGTGTGACATTTCAGCACATATGTACAAGGTGCAAGGAGCAGATGGAGGGGCTGGCACTGCTGTCCCCACAAACGGTTAGCATTTCTTTGCGTTGGGATATTCAGAATCCTCTCCACTGGCTGTCCTGAAATATCCAACTAATCGTTACCATCACATTTGCCCTACTGTCCTGTAGAGCATTAGAACTTCGCTCCTGTACCGTCTACCTCCTGCTCTCTCCCCACCACCGTTTTTCCAGCCTCTGGTCATCACTACTCCACTCTGTTTCTACGAGATCTGCTTGGTTAACGTCCGTGAGTGAGAGAAACGCTAGGGTTCTCCTTCTGTGCCTGGGTTATTTCCCTCCCCTCCCCCACCGCTGCAGAGGACAGGATTTCGTTCTTCCCTCTGGATAAACAGTGCTCCGTGGTGTGGCTACACCACACGTGTGTCTTCCCTCGTCTGGGGTTGGACACCGAGGCAAATTCCACATCCTGCTCTTTTGCCCTCTTTTGTAGTTGTCCTCCACTTATTTACAAGCGGTCTTTATTTGTTCTGCATATAATTTCTTTGTCAGACGTGCGCACTATAAGTGTTTTCTCACAGTCACTTGCTCTTTCATTTTCTTAACAGTAGTCTTTGTATGATTCTTTCTTCTTCGAGACACTGGGGATGGAACCCAGGGCCCTGTGCGTGCCAGGCAAGTGCTCCGCCACTGAGCTACATTCCAGCCTTAACAATATCTTTTGAAGAGCCAAAGATTTTAATTTTAATAGAGTACGGTTAACTGACTCATAATATTTTCTAATTCATAGTTTTTAGTGTTCTATTTAAAAGATCCTTGCCCACCCTAAATGTGCAGATTTCCTCCTATACTTTCCTCTGCGTGATTTATACACAAAATTAATTTTTGTATATAGTGTGGAGTAGGAATTAAGGTTCACTTTTTCTTAAACATGAACATCCATTTATTTCAACATCTTTTTTAGGAAAGACTATCCTTTCTTCATTGAATTACCTTGACACTTTAACAGATTTATTTTGGATTCTCTATTCTGTTCCATTAGTCAGTATGTCTGCTGTTACACCAGTACCATGCTGTCCTGTTCACTATATGCTATAGTAAGCTTGGTAGAAAACAGAATATGCCCTTCTACTTCTACTTTGTTCCTTTTTAATAAGTGTTCTCTGTGTGTGTTTTGGTTTGGTTTTGCTATTTTAGTCCCTTTGCTTTTCCATATAAGTTCTAGAATCAGCTCACTGATTTCTACTAAAGTTCTACTGAAACTTTTCATTGCTATTGGGTCTAAAGGTTAATTCCATTGGGATTGAGTTAGTTTTACAGATTAGGTGGCATCTTCACAGGACTGAGTCTTGTGATCCATGAATATAGTACATTTCTCCATTTATTTAGGTTTTCTTTAATTGAAATAGCAAAAAACAAAAAAAGGCACAAGCCAATTAAATGGGAGCAAGAGTACTCAGGGCTAGGGCAAGTGGGTGTCTACCTGCTAAATAATGAAGCTGGAGCTGAGCATGGTGGTGCACACCTGTAATCCCAGCACTCTGGGAGGCTGAGGCAGGAGGATCACAAGTTGAAGCCCAGGTGAGACAATTTAGTAACCTGTCTTGAAAAGGGGGAAGGCTGGGGATGTGGCTCAGTAGTAGAGTGACCCTAGGTTCAATCTCCAGCTTCAGAAACAAAAACGGGCTGAGGATTTAGCACAGCAGCACCATGCCTACCTCCCAAGCACAAGGTCCTGAGTTCGATCTCCAATACTGGGGGCGGGGGTTGGAACTCTACCCCACACCACAGGCAAAAACTAATTCAAAATGAATCAAATGCCTAAATGTAAGAGCTAGAACTATAAATCTCTTGGAATAAAACCTAGGAATAAATTTTCATGTACTTGAATTAGGCAAAAGAAATATAAACAAATTAGGCATCATCAAAATTTAAATCTTTTGTGTTTCAAACTGCCCCCAAAAAATAAAGTGAAAGGGCAACACATAGGAGAAGAATTTTGCAAATCTGATTTCTGATAGTAGACTTGTACATAGAATATGTATATAACTCTCAGAACTCAGTTATGAAAGGATAAGTGAACCATTTAAAAATGTGCAAAGAATCTGAATAGATATTTTTCCAAAGAAAATATACTGAGAAAAAACAAAAAATATATATATTCACCACATAATGGATCTAAGAGATCCGAACACATACAGATACGTTCAACATCATTACCTATCAGGAAAACACGACTTACAATCATAATAAGGTGCTACTTCAAGTCCGCAAGGGTGGCTATAATTTTTCCAGAAACATAATAACAAGTGTGAGAGAGGATGTAGAGAAACTGGAACCCTCATGCACTGCTGATAAAACTGTAAAATAGCGCAGAGCATTTTGGGCAGTTCTCCAAAAGGTTAACGATGGAATTACTACACGGCCATCTGGTATTCTATTACGTCCGTTATTAGAGTTATCATTACCACATGGTACATTATCAGCCCCCACGTATATCCAAGTGAAATGAAAACACATATCTCAGATGTGACCGTAACAGTGTTTTCATGATAGTCAAAAAGTAAAAACAATCCATATTTCCATCCATCGATGAATGGATAAATGAAATGTGACATCTCTATAATATGGAATACGATATGGCAATGAAAATAAATGAAGCCCCAATATATGTTGCAACACGAATGAACCTTGAGAACATGCTACATGAAAGAAACCAGCCACCAAAAAACCACATATTGTGTGGTTCTATTTGTACAAAATGTCCAAAATAAGCAAATCTGTAAAATAAAAAAATCAGAGGTTTCCAGGGCTGGGGCAAGAGAAGCATGAGTAGCTGCTAATGGGTATGGAGTTTTTTTTTTTTTTTTGGTGGTGCGGGGGGAGATAAAAATATTTTTAAATTGATTCTGGTGACGGTTTACCAGCTCTGTGAGTCTATCCAAGTCCACTGAATTCTATACTTTAAGTGGATGAATTATATGGTGTGTGAATTGGGTCTTAATGGGGCAGTCATCTCAAGAGGGAATTATAAAGCACACTGCACTAACACAGAATGAAGCAACCCTTAGCTGGGCCACTCACAGCCTCTCATTCAGGAGTCTAAGAACAGACTCGGCGAATAGCATTCCTGTTTGATTTCTGTCAAAGTAGTGAGTACGAGCAGATGCTGCGTTCCCGGTTATCCTTCCGCCAAGACTTTGGACTGTGAGTTAGATCTCAGGGAGAATTTGGCTCCAACAGCGAGTGAATGTCTTCTGTTCTAAGAAAGCAGGGGCGGTTCAACGCTCCACTGCTTCTGCATGTCCTGCCGTGAACGTTTACCCGCGAGTTCACAGCCAAGACACAGACGGCATCGGTGACTCTCTGACACGTGGCAGGGTCTGGGCCTCCTGCATCCACTCGGCGCGCAGTCTCCACTGTGCTTGTCTGCACTATAAACGATTCAAACCCTTCTGCACAAGCTGTGTACACCCTCCACACACCCGTTGTCCATCGCTTTGAGGGTGAAATCTGACCGAGAGAACAAAAAACTGCAGCAAACTGATGTTTTCACTGGGCTGATGACCAGAGGGACCAGATGTGGGTTTGTTTGTTTTGTTTTTGTTTTTGTTTTTGTTTTTTTGGGTACCAGGGATTGAACTCGGGTCTTGAACTCGGGTCTTGCAAGGCAGGCCACCATACCGCTGAGCTAAATCCCCAGCCCTGAACCTGATGTGTTAAAAGTCTCCCTGTACTCAGTTGACTTCTGTTATTTGCCCACCACTGGGAGGCTAAAATAGGAGGACTGCAAATTCAAGGCCACCGGGGGCAATTTAGCAAGACCCTGTCTCAGAGTTTTAAAAAAATGTCTGGGGGTGTAGCTCAGTGGTAAAGTGCTTGCCTAGAACGTATGAGGCTCTAGCTAGGTTGAATCCCCTGTACTGCAAGACGTTTTTAAAGGAATAATAGCCAGGCATGGTGGTGCACTCCTGTAATCCCAGCACTCAGGAGGCTGAGGCAGAAAGATCACCCTGGTTGAATCCCCTGTACTGCAAGACGTTTTTAAAGGAATAATAGCCAGGCATGGTGGTGCACTCCTGTAATCCCAGCACTCAGGAGGCTGAGGCAGAAAGATCACCCTGAGTTCAAGGCCAGCCCCAGTTACATAGTGAGTTTGAGGCCAGCCTGAACTGCATAGCGAGACCATGTCTCAAAAATCAAAATTTAAAAAAAAATACTGGGCAAGGGATTTAGCTCAGTGGCACCACACCTGCAAGTGCAAGGTCCTGAGTTTGATCCCTGGTACCAAAAATAAAAGCACTAATAAACTCCATGAAAACAGCATGTTGCTGATTCTTACCAGATGTTGTAGCTTAGCAAGATTCTGAGCCTGAGACCTCATGGTTTATCTGGGAGATTAGCAAGAATTCCAGACCTGTTCAGATCAAGAGGAGTCTTTCTCAAATGATTAAATGAGAACAGAAAAGCTTAGAACATTAGAGAAGCCCTTTGCCTCTTCACAACTCCTTGCTGGAACATAATCTTCCTATAGGCAGCGGGGTGCTGGACTACAGATTAAGTCCTGCTCTTTCCACATTCACAGGCTTGGAAAATGATTTGTAACAATGAAATCACCTACAAAGCACAGTCATGGTGCCCGGGTGGTGTGCACGGGACTTTGGGGTTCTCTGGGAGTAGTTGTTAGGATAATTTTCACTCCGTGATCTCAGAGCAAGGGATAGGTTTGCTGAGGAAGCCGGGGCTGGGTTCGTCCCTGACGGCTCCTCTAACCTCGAGGGCTTGGGGCCCGGCGGGCAGGCAGCATGAGGAGCTCCGTTCCCAGCCTAGCAGAGCCAGTGGGGTGGGAGTGGAAGCCCCGGACACTTCGGGCTCCTCCGACCTGGGGAGGAGAGTGGAGCGAGCTGCAGTGTCCAGAGCTCAGGCCGGGCGTGAGCAGGCTCGGGCAGGCGTGGAATCTCTGCTCAGCCAGGAGCGGCTGGCGTAGCAGGCCTGGCCGTTGGGTGGAGAGCCGGGCCGTTGGCAAAGACACGAAGCTGCTACCCTCAGGGAACTCGTGATCTCACAGGGGGAGCCCTGGTCACACATTACTCTAACACAGGGTAAAACAAGGTGAACTTTTCTTCTTTGAACGTTATAATGGTTGCAAGTGACAGGTGCCCACTTAGGGGTCAGCACACATGCACACGAATGTGTATTTGCTCCCATAGCCCAGGAATAAGTGACTTCAGGCTCTGCTGGATCCAGGGGCTGAACACAGTGACAGAATCGAGGCCCAGTGGGACGTCCAGTGACCGTGGTCGTGGACACATCTTCCAGAGCCTGGCGGGGGAGGAAGGCAAATTGACAACTCAAATCTGCCTGGGGAAGGAATTCCCCCAACACCAGGGTGAGGGGGAGAAGCAGCTGGGCAGACAGGCGGCATGTGCCCCCCACAGGGGCCTGGGCAGGAGTTTCATGTAGGAGGGAGTCTTGGTCTGGACCTGAACTTACCGTACAACTGGGGCCCCAGGGACAGGCCCGGGGCGTTCCTGCCCTGTGTCTGGGAGGAGCACAGGGAAGCAGGTATTTCCCAAGTAGCCACCTGGTGCCGCATCTGTGACACCTGTCCAGGTACGATCTCCTCCGGGGCCCTCGCTCCTCACTGAAATCTATAAATGAGATACGAGGGGGCTGGGGTGTAGCTCGGTGGTAGAGGATTTGCTTGGCAGGCACAAGGCCCTGGCTTCAAACTCCAGCACCACAACAAATAACTAAAGGAATAAACAAGAAGTGGAGTCAGGCATGGTGGTGCACACGCCTGTCATCCCAGAACTCGGAGAGGCTGAGGCAGGAGGGTCGCAAGTTTGAGTCCAGCCTAGGCAAACTAGTGACTTGGCAAGAACCTATGTTGAAATTAAAAATACTTATAAGAATACAACGCCTGTAACTAAGGTGAATCTCTCTAGGAACACACACATGCCGTGGATTCGATTACCTCCATTTTACACATAGAAAACCCAAGGAGTTGAGAATTTAAGTAACTCAGCCTTTAGGTCGTGAAGTCCCAGAGGGTAAGAAACAGCCCTGTTTTTTGTTTGTTTGTTTGTTTTGATTTTGGTTTTTTTGAGACAGGGTCTCACTATGTAGTTAAGTCTGACCTGGAACTCACTATGTAGCCCAGGCTGGTCTTGAACTCACAGCGATCCTCCTGCCTCAGCCTCCCGAGTGCTGGGATTACAGACGTACACCACCACACCCAGCAAAACAGCCCTGTTTTACTCATCAGTGAGTTCTGGGGACTACTCGGTGCCTGGCATAGAACCAGGCACTGGATAAATGCTTTGGCATTGGCTGGATCGGTGGATGAACAGAAGGATGGATGGGAGGATGGAGGGAGAGAAAGAAGATGGGAGGGGGGAAGGGGAGGGAGAAAGGAGAAACGGGCCTCTGGCAGCCCAGGACAGACGTCCTCCGATGCGATGCGCTTCCCCGTGTCACAGGCCGCCATGCACGTGAGGAAATACCTGCTGAAGGGGCTGCACCGGCTGCAGAAGGGCCCGGGCTACACCTACAAGGAGCTGCTGGTCTGGTACTGCAACAACACCAACACGCACGGCCCCAAGCGCATCATCTGCGAGGGGCCCAAGAAGAAGGCCGTGTGGTTCCTGATCACCCTGCTCTTCGCCTCGCTCGTGTGCTGGCAGTGGGGCGTCTTCATCAACACCTACCTGAGCTGGGACGTCAGCGTCTCGCTCTCCCTGGGCTTCAAGACCATGGACTTCCCCGCCGTCACCGTCTGCAACGCCAGCCCCTTCCGGTAGGTGGTGCCTGGAGCTCCCCTCCGCGCTGTCCTCCAGCCCTGCCTGTCCTGGCCCCACTTCCTTGGCCTTTCCCTCTCGCTTCCTCTGTCCCCTTGTCCTTCCCCTGCCCTCCCTCCCTTCTTCCTTCCTTGAGTTCCTCCTCTTGCAGCACGTAAGGTTCAAAATTCATAAGCTTTTAGATTTAAAGAGAATCTCAAAAGATACCTGAAAACTCCGTCTTCAGGAGTGCCAGTGTCTGTCTATAAATTCTGTCCGTGTTAACTGAGCAACTGCTGTGTGCCAGGCACCACAGTAGATGTTGGAAATGCAGTAGTGAACAGCCCTCTCTACGAGGGAAACGGGCATTAATGTTTTCCCCGTGAATACTGAATTAATTATAACTGTGGTGATAAAAAAAACACTTCACATCAGGCATTGCGCAGAATGTCCTGCCAGAATTGACATACAGGTAATTCTAATCCATGCAGCCAACCTTCAAGCGGTTCAATTATAAGTAAGGAAATGAAGGTTCAGAGAGGTAAGTAAACTTGCCCAGAGACACACAGTGGGCAAGTGGATTTGACTCCAAAGCTGCCACTTTTTAGCCATTCGGCCACACTGGCCTTCCCCCAACCTGACCGCTGGGCTTCTAAATGAGACAAATAAGGAGACCCAACCTGACCAGGGCTGAGGAGAGGCCGATGGTCAGTAAGAGAAAAACTCCTGGAGAAATGAGTAGAAGTTGGCTGGGAGGAATGCCCCCAAGTGGTGGACACAGCATATGCAAAGGCCCGGGGGTGAGAATTTCATACTTTCAAGGAATTGAAAGCAGAGCCAGAAAACCTCAGCAACCCTTAAAGCCTGGATCTGGAGTGAGAAAAGATAAATTCCTCTTGTTCAGGAATATGCAGAGGCAAACACTGACTTAGAGATATTTAGGAGTAATGCTACTGACCATAGCTAAACAAAAGGTGGAAGCCTTAAATTAAAGACAGTAACATAATTTCTTTGGAGGTGGGCCGGAGATTTAGCTCAGTGGCACCGCGCCTGCCTCGCAAGTGCAAGGTCCTGAGTTAGATCCCCGGTACAAAAGAAAAAAAAAGTGTAAAGGTGTAATGGAGTTGAAGAAAATGAGAGCGCTGCATCACATGCGGACGCCTTACAGCACCATAGCCAAGGGGATGGGACCGCCAAAACCCTTTCGGACCAATCAGAGTTCATTGCCGGAGCTGGGGAGGAGCGCCCCCCAGCGGTGCCACCAAGAGGACGGAACAGCTGCGGCTGCTCCTTAGCCCGCAAATGAGCTCTGGTTGCTGCGTGTGACTCTGCTCTAAACTGAATTATCCTGCGCAGACCAAGGACTTCACGGAAGCAGAAGTCTGAAATATCAGAGGGACCCCTCGCTTCTCACAGTTTTTCCGTCTGATTTTTGTTTTAGTCATGATAAGATTCTGGGGATTTTTCATTATTGAATTAGCAAATATCTGGGAGAACGTACCCGTATACTCAAAACAGAGTTGTAAATACAAATTTTTTAAAGAAGAAAGCAGAGCCAGCATGGCTGAAGCTACCAAGGACGGTCTGTCCTACAGGACGTTCTGAAAGGAAATTCAGTCGTTGAGGTTACAGGTCATTCTCAGTGGTCCCTTCTTCCTAATAGGGCTCCGGCTGCTTGGGGGACTCCTTGAAGCCACTCGAGAACTCTTAATAATCATAGCAACGCTCGATAAGCATCAACTCATCCAGTCCTCCAATGACTCCCTGAGATATGCCCTTCTATCCCCTCATTGTCCAGATGAGAGAACAGAACGTCAGACAGGGTGAGGAGCCCACACTCACACAGATACGAAGTGGTAATGCAGGATTCGAACCCAGGCCCCCACGGTGGCCCAGGGAGTTAAACAGCAGCTGTGGACCTGGGATTGTGATAACGCACTGGCCTCACAGCCTACACCCTCCCTCTGCTGCTCCCCCCATGTGCACACAGGTGGCCTGGTTCAGTGTCAGGAGACAGACAGAAGGTGCTGGCTCTGCTTCCTGTGTCCCCTCTGGCTGCTGACCATCTCTGTGTCCCTCTTGCAAGAAACCCTCCAGCCAGAGCCTGCCCCAGAGGCCTTGGGGGCAGAGTCTGAGCTCAACTGCAAGTGGGTGAGGGTGTGGAAGTGCTCTCAGGCACAGATCTGCAACTTCCAGGCACACGCATCACGATGGCCAGGACAGGAGCCCCCTGGGGCTGAGGGAAGATGTTGGAGCCAGTCTCAGCCCTGCTCACCTTCCCCAAAGCCACTGCTGGGAAAATAAAAGCTGGATATTAGAAAGGAGGGAGATCTTTTTCAAATGGGAAAGAAACAGAGCTGGAGGGAGGAGGTATGTTATGTACGTGTACAAACTCCCCAAGGTAAATGTGATCTTTGTGTCCTATAAACGTGTACTGGAAAAAAAAAAAAAAAGCAAAAAGTAAAACGACTGCTGGGGAACTGGACCTACCCCGCCTTCCCCCAGCAACCAGAGCCCCACCCCCAGACAGCGCTCACACCGGAGCCCCCCGAACCCACTTCCGATCTCAGTTCTGCCCCTTACCCGAGGCTTGAGCTCAAGAAATCACGGCAGTCCCCGGAGCCTCCATGTCTGTGGGCCGGATGGCAGAGGGCAGGCGCCTAGGGTCTGGTGCGTGGAAAGTGGTCGATATCCGTAAGCCATTAAGATTGGTTCCCCGCTGGAACAGCAATCATGAGGAGAGAGACCCATCTGTCTTATTTCCAGTCAGTGCATGGCACGCAGTAGGTACTCGTGGAGTCCCTGGTAAATGAAGAGTGAGTGGTGGGCAGGCGCATGGTGCCCGGGGCACAAGGGGAGCCCGGACCCCAGGCACCTGTTGCAGCTCCCACCCACCCAGCTCCTCGCCTCTCCCCGCAGGTATTCCAAGGCCAAGCGCTTGCTGAAGGACCTGGACGCACTGATGAAAGCCGTGCTGGAGAGGATCCTCGCGCCCGAACCCAGCCACGCCAACGCCACCAGCACGCTGAACTTCACCATCTGGAGCCACGCGCCCCTGGTCCTCATTAACGAGCAGGATCCCCGCCACCCAGAGGTCCTGGACCTCTTCAGCCTCTCCGGGAACAACCACAATGGCTCCGCAGGCGGTAGCCCGGCCCCCGGAAGGATCTGCGGTGCTCCCGGGTGCAAGCTGGCCATGAGACTGGTAAGTGACCCCAGGCAATCCAGCAGTGGACCCTGCTGGCAAGACCCGTGGGGAGCTCTCTTCTTCAGTAATCTTGCCAGCAGAAACCGGTGTTCATTTTGTATTTTGTCTTTGCAAAGTTTGTAGAGAAAGAGAAATCACTGGCCTGTTCGTTGAGATTCTTTAGGATGCAAGTGAGCCAGCTCAAACTCACTAACCCAAAATGGGGAATTCTTTGGCTCATAAAACTGAGAAGTCGAGAGATTAGTTGGGTTCAGGTATGACTGGATCCAGATGCTCACATGTTGTTATCAGGACTTTCTTTTTACCTCAGTTCAGCTTTTCTAATAGCTGTTACTCTCAGGTGCGTGCCCCACTTACACCTCACCAGCAATCTCCCCAAGGAGCTCCTCTTTCTCAATAGCAAAGGGCCTGGGGCTGACTCACCAGGTCATATGGTGACGCCTGAGCCAATCACAGTGGGGTAGAGGATGGGCTCCCATGATTGGCCCATCCTGAGTCATGTGCTCTGGGTCTCAGCGCCAGGCCAGTGTGAGAGCAGCAAACGGGTCGTACAGCACGGCGGGGGAGTGTGTGCTGTGCTGAGTCCCTGAGCCCCATCCTCCTGGTCCACACAGCCTCTGGGCGTCACGGGCAGCGGCTGAGAAAGCCAGGGGGTCCAAAGGCTGAGCATGTGTGTGCACAGTGCACACACGTGTGGCCCCAGGGCGTCAGAGAGTGAATCACTGGGTGAATGCAGGGGCAGTGCTCCCAGCTCTTCAGGATGCTGAGGCAGGAGGCTCTGGCCAGCCTGGGTGACACGGCGAGACCCCTTCTCAGTAGAGAAAGTGCCCTGTGCTCAGGGATGGAGGCTCGCGTGGACACGTGTGGACACGTGTGGACACAGGTGAGCAGGCAGCTGCGTGTGCATCTGTGCCCATGGCCTGCCTGTTCACGCGTCCGTCGCGGTCCGTGTGAGTTGGGCTGGTGGCCACGCAGGGAAGTCCCGTGACCAGCGTGCAGTGTGGGTGTTGCCGTGGCCACCTGCCCACCACCCAGGGCCCTCGGGACAGTGGCTGGGCGTGCATGGCCGCCCCGTGCCACGGGACCCCTCGTTGCCTCCGCAGTGCAGCCTGAACGGGACCGTGTGCACCTTCCGGAACTTCACCAGTGCCACCCGGGCCGTGACCGAGTGGTACGGCCTGCAGGCCACCAACATCTTCGCGCAGGTTCCGCGCCAGGAGCTGGTGCAGATGGGCTTCCCCGGGGAGCACATGATCCTGGCCTGCATGTTCGGGACAGAGCCCTGCAGCTACCGGTGAGGGCCCTGGGCCCCCAAGCCCGCCTGCCCGCCTCGCCCCGCCCCGGGGCTGTGCCAGGCGGACTCGCGGGGGTGCGGGAAAGGCAGAGCAAAGGCGAAGCACGGACGTGGGCCCAGGGAGCCTCGGCTCGGCCCAACGGGCAGTGTCTGGGTTGCTCTTCTCATTGCTGAGACAAGCCTCTTTCTGTCCCTTTTGTCCGGACTACTTAGGACAGGTAGCACTCGCACTCTTCACATGAATCAATGCCAGTGTCACACATTTGAGATCTGTCCCCACCTCTGAAAATACCCCGCCTGTGACAGCATCCGGCTTTGGCGGCACCCAGACACGCCATAACAGGCAGGGTGATTCACTGCACACACCATGCACAGAGTTGTCCTCCCTTGAAAGAGGGTTCCTATCGGCCAGGCCCTAACTCCCCACTCAAGAGAGCTGGAGAAGGGGCAGCTGTGAGCCTTTAGCCACAAAGACCCAGCCGCTGGGGGCTGAGCAGAGCTTTATAGGACGTCTGGGGCACCCCAGCTTCAGCCACTCTCAGTCTTCTCCAAAACAGAGACTCAACTCTGGGAGGCTGAGGCAGGAGGATCACAACTTGAAGTCCAGCCTGGGCAACTTAATGACTTAGTGAGACCCTGTCTCAAATAAAAAATGAAAAAAGGTCTGGGGGTGTATCTCATTGTGAAGGAAAAGAAAAGAAAGGAGGGAGGAAAGTAGGTCTCCGTCATCACCTGCCACCCCACCTTTTCTGACTGAAGGCCAGCCCCAGCCACCAGACACAGAAACCCCAGCCAACCTGTCTTTGCCCTCTCCCTGTGTCCTGGGTCACCTTCAGACAGCACAGGACCGTGTGTCTCTGCTTCTCCCACCCTGGGCTCCAGATGCTCAAGAAGGGGAAGCCTCAGCAGAAGGAAAGCACAGTCCACCTTTGGAGCCTAAGTGCCTGGATTTGAATGCCAGCACTGTGTTGTCGGCCACCAGCCCAGCCCCTCTCCACCTGTTTCCCATCTGAAAAACTGGGCCAGTGAAACCTCATAGCACTGTCTTGGAATTAATGAATTAACCTATGTAAAGTATTTAGAATAGCACCAGGTATGTGAGAAGTGTTGAGAACCTTTTCCCCCCAGTGGTACTAGGTATTGAATCCACTGAGGTTCACCTCCAATCCTTTCTAACATTTTTTAAATTTTGAGACAGGGTCTAATTTGCCTAGGCTGGTCTCCGCCTTAAGATCCTCCTGCCTCAGCCTCCCAAATAGCTGAGATTACAGGTGTACACCAGCACGCCCTGCTGGAAGAACATTTTTAAAAACAGCTGATTACTGCGGACTCCTTTCAGATTTAGAGAAGCTGCAAAGACAATGCAGAGTTCCCTTAGGCCTCTTGCCAGGCTCCTCTGTCATTAGCATCGAACTCTCCTGACTGTGGAGGAAATGAGCCCTTTCACTGGGATGTGCTCAGTCTTCCCCAGTGACCTCCCCTGTGGCCTTCGTGATGGGGACAGAATCTCAGGCACCCTTGTTTTCAGGGACCCTGACGGCTTTGAAGCCAGGGCCAGTAGAAAGCCCTCAGTCCGGGCGAGTTGGTTTCCCTTAGGGAGGCTCTGGGGTGCGGGGAGGAGAGCCCGGAGGGGTGAGGGCATCTTCGTGATGTCATTGCGTCAGGGGCACGACGACCTGCGGTGTCCCAGCTTTGTGACATCCCGTATGTCGCCAGACTCTGCCACTGAGGGAGCTTCTGCCCTCTCCAGCCTTGAGGCTGGGGGCAGGGGTGCGTATCATGCTGCAACGCACTCCCCGAGAGAGGAACGCACGTTTCTGTCAGGAACATTTGCTTCCTCCCCTTTTTACACCTGTATGACTTCCTGCATAGTGGGGGTGTAATTCAGTACCTCATCATTTATTTTCCAAATCCTTCTGGCACTGGCCCCTGGAGGGTCTTCCAGGGGGCTCCTGTGTCTGACATGTCCCTATCATCATTGTTATTATTATTACTACTATTGCTATGAGCACGTTCTGGCCTTGCCTGCTGCATGAGCCTGGAATCAGCCATTTGTCCGAGGAGCCCTGGTTCCTTTAGGAGAATGGAATTTAGAAAGCAAGATCGACATTTATAAGCTTTATTATCATTGTTGTGCTTGCTCCGGAGATCCGCCAGCCCCCTGGGAGGGCTTCCCTGACTTCTGGACCACGCTGCCCTGCTGCTGCTACACTTCTTCCTCCTGGGTTACTCCGTTTTCCAGTATGTCGTTTTCAGAGCGGGTAGAATCTCTCACTATGTTGCTTAGCCGGGTCCCGAATGATCCTTCTGCCTCGGCCTCTTCAGGCCGAGCTGGGACTGCAGCTGTGCACCTGGCCCCTGCTGTCTCCTGGGGCTCGCTGGCCTGTGCCCCAGGACCCTGGGACCCTGTCCCAGGAGAGGGATCCTGGCTGTGGAACCAGAGGCGGCCCGAGCTAGGTGGGAGGCAGACAGCTGGCCCGGTGCGGAGGCTCCAGGCAGGAGGGGCCTGGCCGCACCCTCACGGGCTCCTGCTCCAGCCGCTTCTGAGACAGTTCTTAGGGACGCTGTGTCCCACAGCTGGGGCGAGGCCCCTGCCTTCAGAGTGCTGCCTGGCTTCAGCTGGTTTGCCCTGCTGTGTTCTTGCCCTGTGGCCACAGCCCTCGCCCTGCGCCATGAACTCTGGGCTGCTGCCCACAGCTCTCCCTCCCGCCCTTTGCCCAGGCTGTGCCCCCTTGAGGTGCCCTCTCCTCCCACCCTCCAGGCTTGGCTGCCTCTCATTCACCTTTTAAGTCCTGCTCGGGCCTCCTCCTCTCCCAGGAAACTTTCCCTGCCCCCTTCCTTCCCCCACAGGATTTAGGTGTCACCCTCCTTGCTTATCTCTGCGATGTCTTTATCATGGGTTATAGTTTACTCAACAAATATTTACTGAGTGTCTGTGTGCAACAGAGAGGTGAGCAGTCACGGCCAGGAGTTTTTACTGTTACAGAATGCTAGGCATCCAACCCCGCTGTGGTCTCGAAGCCCCTGGGGGAAAGTGAGGCACAGATGAGACAAGCGAGGTCCCCAGCTTGCCGGCTAGTGAGTGACAGCAGAGTTAAAATCACGGCAAGCCTGCTCCTGGGCGTGTGCTTCAAACCTCTGTGCTGCCCTCCTATGGCTAGTGAGTGACAGAGTTAAAATCACGGCAAGCCTGCTCCTGGGCGTGTGCTTCAAACCTCTGTGCTGCCCTCCTCCCGTGTGCCCGCACATGGCCCGAGGGCCAGCAGATAAACAAGCGAGGACTAAATCAAGAGGAGCTCACCTTCTGATGCATGCAGTAAAGGGGATAGAGTTAGGAGTGACTGCATCGGGAAACCTCCGACCGACCGGTGGTCATGAAGTTCTCTTAACAGAGTGGGCATCCGCCCCTCTGCATGGGCAGCAACTGGGCTGCTAGAGACTGTGAGGCACAGGGATCAGCGGGTGCAGAGGGCCGGGACATTCTGTCCCACGAGGGGCACTGGGAGAGACCTGCGCTGGGCATGCCCCGTGTCCCCTGCGGAGGTCAGCGCTGCCTGACTGCAGGGCCCAGGATGCATGAGAGAGGAGGGAGGGGGCAGAGGCCACCACGGGAAGTGGGAGATGCAGGGGGCAGCTAGAGCCACAGCCGGAGGCACAGACCGAGCAGGTGCTGCCCCTGTCCTGAGCACAGTGTGAGCCCCAGGGGGCAGCCGTCTCCGTCTCCCTCTCCCACCGCCCTAGTGCAGCGCTCACCTCCATAAAGGAAGCGGGGTTTCTCCCCCTGTCCCCTTGCCGCACTGAGGAGCCAAAGTCCAGAGGTTGAGAGAGCAGCTGGAATCCCTCGGACAGTGGCTGTGGCTGGCTGCCAGATTGGATCTCTCAGCCTGCACCAACCCTCATTCCACGACTCAAGGCCGAGACAGATGGTTCAGGCAGCGGGCCGCCTTATCCGACCATCGGGGAAAATGATGCCTGACCTCTCTGGGTTGTTGAGGGCGAAGTAGGTCATATATGCAGAAATTTCCAGCCTGGGCCCGGCCCATAAAAGCTGCCTGATAAATGTCAGTGGCAGAATATATAAAGTTCAGTAGACGGTTCTGCACGTAAGATTTGTGTGTGTGTGTGTGTGTGTGGCTTATGATGTACTCGTTCCTGTTAAAGAGACCAATGCAGAAACACAGACAAATATTTCAAAGCTATTTATTTATGGAGATGGGGACATAGGCAGGGACAGAACAGACCTGGGTGAACCCCTATGACCCTTCTCTAACCCAACATCTGGGAACCACTCCAAACCCCAGGGCCTCAGTACAAAGGTCAGCGTCTACCTGCAAAAGACACTTTTTTTGTGTGTGTATGTTAAGGATCCCACCCAGGGCCTTGTACTTTGCAAGTGCTTTGCCACCAACCCCTCTCTCCCCCCCCTTTTTTTTAACATAACCACAAAAACATTCACAGTAATTCCTCAGTGACATCAACTACCCAATCATATCCGTGCTTATAAATGTCATGTTTGAGTCCAGATTCAGTGAAAGTCTACACATTATAATTTTCACCAGTTAATCATTTTTACTGAGTTGACACACGATGTGCATGTCTGTGGAGTCCGGGGTGACAGTTCCATCCGTGTCCACTACGTGTAAGATTGTGACAGGGTGATTAACGTTTTCCTCTCCTTCAACATTCCTATCTCTAGTTGGGAAGATTCGGACTCCTCCCGTCTAGTTTTTTAGTAGAACGTGTGAACTGTAGTTGCTCTTTTGTGAAGTCTAGAACGTGCCCCTCCTGTGTGACTGTATTTTGGTACCTGTCACCCAGCCTCTTTCTGTGCCTCCCTCTCCCTTCCCAGCCTCTAGTAACCATTATTCTACTCCCCACTTCTATGAGATGGACCTTTTTAGCTTCACAAACGAGTGAGAATGTTTGGTGTTCGTCTGTCTCAGTCACTGTGATTTTAACTCGTCTTCTAATTTTCTATTAATCTATAAGTTATCTCCTGTGTCCTCCTTTGTAATTTGTTTGTTGAAGAAATGTGATTCTTTATCCTATGAAGTTCCGCCGCAGTCTAGATTTTTCTGACTTGCTGTGATATCTTTTAACAGCAAGAAGGTGTTCTGTGTCCAGTATTTCCTAACAGTGGAGAGCTTAATCCTATCCTGTCTAACTTTTTGTACTAGGCCCCTTCTTCAATAATTGGCTTGTATCATTCCTCTTCAGTCATTACCTGGCTCAAACTAGAATTTTTTTTTTTTTTTTTTTTTTTTTTTTTTTTGGTACTGGGAATTGAACTCAGGTCCTTGTGTTTGCGGGGCAGGCGACAGAACCACTGAGCTAAGTCCCTGACCCTCAAACTAGAATTCTTTATTTTACTTTACTTATTTATTTTATTTTATTTTTTTGGTAGAGTTTCAGTAAGTCCCTCGCTTGCTCAGGCTGGGCTGGAATTTGTGATCTTCCTCGTGCCTCAACACCCTAGAGAACTAGAATTTCAGGCAGGTGGCACTGCACTGGGCTCTGGAACTCTTGATAATAACTCTTGCATGAAAACAGTCAGATGGAGGAAGCTGTAGGTTAAAAGAAACTTTAAAGGCTTATTAACCAACTATATGTAAAAATTATTTGGGTCTCAGTTTAAACCATTAAATTATACTTCTGTTTTGTTTTGTTTTGTTTTTGTTTTTTTTTTTTGAGACAGGGTCTCACTATGTAGTTGAGACTGACCTGCCTGGAACTCACTGTGTAGTCCAGGCTGGTCTCGAACTCACAGCGATCCTCCTGCCTCAGCCTCCTGAGTGCTGGGATTACAGGCATGTGCCACCACGCCCCACTAAACCATTAAATTATAAAAACAATATCGATACACATAAAACAACTAGAAATTCTGAGTGTTTAATAGTATCGAGAAATTGTATTATTTTAAACATGGTAATAGTGTTATTTTTAAGACTTCTTACTTTCAGAAATACTCATGGAAATGACTATCAAAGCAAACTTTTTCTTAAGTTAGGTGTGGTGGCACACACCTGTAATTCCAGCCCTCTGGGAGGCTGAGGCAGGGGGATCACAAGTCTGACCCAGGCTGGGCAACTCAGCGAGTTGGCAAGACCCTGTCTCAGAATAAAAAAATTTTAAATGGGTCAGGGGATGTAGCTCAGTGTGAAAGCTCTGGGTTCATTTCCCAGAACCAACACACACACACACACACACACACACACACACAGACACACACAGACACACACAAAACAGATTTGCTTCAAAAACTCTATGAGAGGGCCAGGGCTTTAGCTCAGTGGCACCACACTTGCCTCAAAAGTGCAAGGTCCTGAGTTCAATCCCCAGTACCCAAAACAAAAAAACTCCATGAGAGGGAGGGTGGGTAGAGAGTGAAAATAGGACTGGGCAGCCACTCGGGGCAAGAGCTGAGATGATGCCTTTGGAACCGGCAGGGGCTTCCTTCTCTGCTTTTTGTGCTGCACATGTTTCATGGGGGAGCATCTTGCTTTGTTTTTAATTTTTTGGTGCTGTGGAATGAATCTAAGGCCATGAGCATGCTAAGCACTTGCTTTACTACTGAGCTACACACAAAGATTTTTTTATTTGTTTCTTGTACTGAATTATTTGAAACTGTGTTCTGTTGTTACAGTTTCACTGAGATTCTTTTGGAAGCATTTGTTTTGGGATTATTTTCTTAGGGAACATTTCCTAACAAAAGAACTTGGACTCTTCGGCTTCCCTCTTGCCTGGCTCACCTGCACTTCTCTGACCCTGTCTGTCTCTGTCCCCTCGTCTCTAGCCCCTCCCTCCGTCTCTAGCCCCGCCCCACTGACTCTGTCCACTTCGCCTCTTTCTTTGGTTGCCCTGCCCCACTCTGGGTCCCAACTGCTCCTGATCAGTCACTACGGTGCTGTCCTTTTAAACTTGTGTTAGGTCTGTATTGGGTTCCTGGGGTTGCCACAGTATTCACCATATACCTAGTGGTTTAGAATTGCATTTATTCTCCACTGGAGAATTCTCAGATCCACAGAAATCCATTTGGCAGGATGGGCTCTCAGGAAACCCTGGGGAGAATTCTCCACTGCTCCTTCAGCAACTCGTGGCTGGGTGTTTCTTGTGCCTGCTGAGTTCTGCCACCATGTTTACATGACTTCTCCCTTGTTGTGGATTCTCGTCTTCTGCCTGCATAAGGACCCTGGTCATTGGATTAGGACCCACTGGGATAATCTACGATGGTCCCATTTAAAAATCCTTGGTTATATCTGCAGGTACTCTTTTTCCAAATAAGGTCACATTGACAGAACCCCAGGGTTAGGACGTGGACACAGCTTTGCGTGGATGCCTATGAGACAGATGCAGATGTCTAGAATGGTCTTCATACCTCAGGGCTCAACCCAGCCAGTCTGGGTTTGTCGTCTTCTGCTGGGTGTGCCATGCTCTTAGGCCCAGGGTCTCTTTCAGGAACTTTACACACATCTTCTACCCTGATTACGGCAACTGCTACATCTTTAACTGGGGCATGAAGGAGAAGCCACTCCCTTCAGCTAACCCTGGGGCAGAATTCGGTGAGTGCTGGTTCATCCTAGACTGAGACCACCCAAGGCCGCAGTGGGGGCCTGGGAGGCCTCTACTGTCTGAGCTCAAGATGTACTTCTCAAAGCCTCAGTTTCCCCTTTGGAGACCAGTGTGTGATGGGGAGAAGGGCTCCATGCATGCTGCATTTTCCAGCCATCACTACTGGCGCTGGCTCCTGGCCTCTCTGCTGTACCATTTTCTTTTTGCTCTGTCTTGTTTTTGGCAGTACCAGGGGTTTGAGTCAGGATTCACACTGAGTTAGGGCCCCAGCCCTTTATTTGTATGTTTTTATATTATGACAAGGTCTTGCCGAGTCCCTGAGCTCCCCGGCTCGGTTCGAACCTACCAATTTCTTGCCTTGGCCTCACAGCACAAGGGTCACAGATGTGTGCCGCCGAGCCCAGCCTGTGTAGTTGGCACTGGGAGAATCGCAGATGGACAGAGCAGCAAGGAAGGGAGGCGTGGCCGGTGGCAGGAACACTCCTCCTCTACACCACCGCGGAGCCTGTGCCTTTGCCAAAGGCAGGCGAGCGCATGCTGGCCAAGCGTCCAGGCTGTGGGCCGGACACTGATGAGCCTTTCTCCCTTGCTCAGGCTGCAACCTCCTGGGCCACCAAGAGGCGGGGTATCAGTCAGTGACCCTCTGGCCTGAATATTCCAATAGGGGGACAGCGGTCCTCACCCTACCCCTAGCTCTTGTTCCTGAAAACTGTCCCAGTGCTCCAGAACACTCCTCCTGCCTCAGTTTCCTCATCTGCAAAATGGGGGCAATAATAGTGCCTCTCTCAGGTGATTCTGTGAGCATGCAGGGAGACCGTGTGTGCAAGAGCCCATCACATGGCCCTCAGCATGCAGCAAGCCTGATTGTCCTGACAGGGACTCAGCTCTAGTGCACGTCGAGCTCAGGACTATGTACGGCACATAGAATATTTGGTCTGACCCCTCAAGATGGGGACAGTTGCGTAGGAAAGACAGAGAGCAAGAGGAGAATCGCAAGAGTGAGGCAGGTGCTGGGAAGTGAAGTCCCTAGAGCAAGGAGAGGGTCTGACGGGACCCCAGGACCAGGATCACACAGGCAGTCAGGAGGCTTCTGCAGGAAGTGACCGGAGGTGGTGGCGGTGGCAGGTGCAGTCTCTGAGGAGAGGAGGGCGGGACGCATTGCAGAGACCCAGCAGGAAGGGACGCGGGGCTCCCGGGGTGGGGTAGGGAAGCTGGGGGCCTGAAGAAGGTGGCGGCTGAGGTGGACCTGCCTGCTTTGCAGCAAAGAGATGATGTGGGGGGAGGGAAAGGAGCTCAGGGAAGATCGGATGGGGGCTTTGCAAAGGCTAAAGTTTGCAGACTGGGTGTAGCCTCCTTGGCCACCCAGACGCCCCTCAGCTCGTCCAGTGGGTGGTGGGTGCCCTCACCCCACCCTGCCTGCAGGTCTGAAGCTGATCCTGGACATCGACCAGGAGGACTACGTCCCCTTCCTCACGTCCACTGCGGGGGCCCGGCTGGTGCTCCACGAGCAGAGGACCTACCCCTTCATCAAAGAGGAAGGCATCTACGCCACGTCGGGAACCGAGACCTCCATCGGGGTGCTGGTGGTACGGCCGGGCCTAGGCCTCGGGCGGAAGCCCATCTGCCGCAGGGCAACCTCCCTCGGCCTAGAGTGAAGGGTCCCACCCCATTTCCCGGCCCTTCTGCCTGGATGCAAACCAAGCTGGTGGCCTCACTGTGGGGCAAGCTGAGCCCTCAGGCACCTGTGGGCCCACAGTCCCCTCCCCTTACATCACCCCCTGTTCCCAGGGCCTGATGGGATCGAGGACGGAGGGCTTCCCTGGCGCCCAGGGGTCCCCATGTGTAACCTCTCCCCACAGGACAAGCTGCGGCGCATGGGCGAACCCTACAGCCCATGCACCATGAATGGCTCTGATGTAGCCGTCAGAAACCTGTACAGCGACTACAACACCACGTACTCTATCCAGGTGGGAGGCCAGGGGACCCGAGACCCTGCCACATCTCGGGTCCAGACTGCAGGCTCCGGGAGAGCCGGGTTTTTAACATGTATTAGTACATATCTGCACTCCGTGATTGCCTCCCTTCTGGGGGAGTGGCACATGTATGGAACACAGCGCACCATAGTCTGTTTGTGGTACAGGGGATTGAACTCAGGACCTTGCGCTTGCCTGGCAGGTGGCGGGGCCACTGAGCTAAACCCATGGCCCCCAGGTCATAGTTTTTTTACTGCTCTTTTTCCCCTTTGCCCTCTCTCCATCTCTGGTTCCCCTTCCCATTTGCAGAGCATGTGCTGGATTTTTCTAGGTGGCCACAGGGCCCCCCAGGTCTGCAGATCCGGTACAGTTCCTAGGTTCTCACCAAGGCCCCCTCTTTTTCCCACCTGGGGACACCAAGGATGACATGAGGTCTCACCCTGGGGTCTCCCAAGAAGAAACCCAGAACAACGGCTGCGGTTACGGAGCACTCAATGTGTGTGAGATTCTGCGCTGAGGGTGTGCACAAATCGCATCACCGTTTGAACCCTTCACTCCCCGCCCCGGTGGAGAAATAATGTGCTCATCAGAGCAGGCGGCTGTGGGCACCTTACATACCTCGCCTCACCTAGTCCCTGAAGCAACCTAGGTTGTAGGTGCTGTTCTCCATGCCGCTTGAGAATGAGGCAGTTGTGACCTGCAGACCCCAGTCTTGAGCCTCATCGATCTCCCGGGAAGCCCCCTCCCGATCTGCCTCAGCCTCTGCTGTTGTCGCTGGAGGCTTCCCTCATGTCCTGATCTCCAGGTCAGCCCAGAGCTGTCTACACTCAAACCCCGCCTCACAGAGAAGGCAGAGTGAGTCATTCCAAAGATGACAGAAATGATCACTTGCTAAAACTTTCCTCCCAGCCCAGGCCACACTGGCAGGTGAGGAAACTGAGGCAAGTCGAAGGCAGTCTGGTGCCTGCACTTGGCACAGTTGCCCTTGTGCCTTGGTCACAGGAAACTGAGCCTCTTGCCAGCTGCCCACCCGCCCAGCTGTCCCAGCACGCACCACCTGGCTGCTCTGGCCCCCTCCTGTCTCAGGGTCATCTTTCTGCCCCCCGAGATCTCTGGGGAGCTGCCATGCCACTGGAGACACAGGGAGGTGGGAAACATGGCGAAGGAGGCCCACCCTGGAGGTTGTATTCCTAGAAAACCAGCTTTGTTTCTCCTGGGGAAGTAGCAATGACCCAGGCCTTGTCAGGAGCTCAGGCCACTGCCCATACCCCCAGGGGCAGCCTGGGCCCCCCAGCCAAAGTCACAGGGCTGGGGATGCCAACACCTGCTTTCCCGGTGAGTGAGAGACACTTGCCCCAGGCAGCGCTCCTGCTGTGGCCCCGGTCCTGACTCCTCACACCATGCATTGCATCGCCCAGCCCGCCCCAATCTCCTGCCTGCGGGCACGCCATGGACCCCTCAGAGGGAAGAGCAAGACAGCCCAAGTTAGCCTGGGAAGGAGCCAGCAGGAGGAGCAGGGAGATGAGGCTTGGGGGGTGTAGGAGGGGTGGAGCAGAGGCCCAGAGGAGCCCACAGTCAGGACTTGGGGCCGAGGGACAGGTGGAGAAGGGCTGCTTCCCAAGCGCCTGCTGCTGCTCTCAGTCACCCACCTCCGCAGGCAGGTGAAGTGCGCACCTTCCCACCACGAGTAAACTGAGGCTTGGACATTAATAAGTTGCCCAGGACACATAGTTGGTCCCTGAGTGGACTGAGACCGGGATGCAGTTACCTGAAAACCCTGTGTTGGGCCCTAGTGAGCGGGATGCCTCACACCCAGTTCCGGCTGTGGTTCCCTTTGTCCTCCCTCCCCCGAACAGGGCGTGTGCCATAGATCAGCAGGCTGGTCACTCCCACCATCATCCCCGAGCAGTCAAAGGAGGTCACTTTCTCCTGTCCCTGGGCGTCCCTCCAGAAGGACAGAGCTCAGGCCACCTTCCTGGGTCCTTGGATGCAGAGAGCTCAGGAGGGTGCTGGCCCCTCTGGCATTAGATTTACTGTCTGGGAAAAGCCATCCCTGGCCACGCCATCCGGGGGGCCCCACTCTAGATGGGGGACCTGGGCTGCTGGGGTCTGCCCCGAGTCCCTCTGCAGGGTCCGGGGCCTGGCACGGAAACATCACTGCCCGCCTCTGTTCTCTCCGCCACCCCAGGCCTGTCTTCACTCCTGCTTCCAAGACCATATGATCCGTAGCTGCGGCTGTGGCCACTACTTGTACCCACTGCCCCCCGGGGAGAGATACTGCAACAACCAGGACTTCCCCGACTGGGGTGAGTGGGGTCCCTGCCCTTCCACACGGGGCTGAGGGGAGCTCGGTGCCCTGTGCCACCTGCAGTCCTTCCTGTGACCCCTCGCAAGCTTGTCTCCTCTCTCAACTCCATGCAGCGCGGTTTGAGGATGTGGGTGTGGGCGTAAATCGGGCCTCATGGGCACGTGTCTGTGCACCACATGAACACGTGTGCCTTGGGATGTGGTTGCTGGTGAGTGCACGTGCATGTGTACACCCCTGGCTTCTAATGCACGTGTGAAAGGCACGTCTGTGTTTGCACCTGAGTGCCTAGGAGTGCTCTGTGGCGGCATGGGTCTGCGTGTGCTTGTGCGCACATGTATGTCCATGTGAATGCACATGCAAGGCCACACCCCTGAGCTCAGAACCTGTGTGCGGGTCTGCACAGGCTCGTGGAATCTCTCTGCAGGGTGCTGGGCCTGGAGGGCAGATGGGGGGTCATCGTGATTCCCCACAGTCACGGTGGCAGACTCTGCACACTTGGAATCACAAGAAGACAAGGCCCCTGGCGTCACACTGAGCTGGAGCCCAGGCCTGGAGCCCGGGGGGCTGTCCTCAGCGAGAGGCCCTTCTGCCTCTTCAGGCCTGCGCGACCCACAGGGAATAGGGAGGGACTTTCCCTTTCAGCCCCCATCCCCTCGTCCCTGCTGGGCAGGGCAGGGAGGGTGTGCGGAGAGACAGCTGCTCTGACCCAGAGCGGGTCCATGTCCAGGCTGCAATGGGGCGAAATGGCTGGGGTCGGGTGGGCTGGAGAGCAGTGATTGCCCACGACTAGAGAGCTCGGGGGACTCTCTTGTCCCATCCCGGGCCAGGGAGCCAGGCAGAGGCGCAGAGCCTGGAATGGCCCCAGCCCCTGAGCGTGTCCTCCCCTCTGCCCAGCCTACTGCTACTTCGACCTGCGCATGAGTGTGGCCCAGAGAGAGACGTGTATCAACATGTGCAAGCAGTCCTGCAAGTGAGTGCGGCGCTGGGGGTGGGCACGGGGGCACAGTGGTGGCCGGACAGCGACAGGGCCGCCTTCTCTCCCACAGTGACACCCAGTACAAGATGACCATCTCCATGGCCGACTGGCCTTCTGAGGCCTCGGAGGTGAGTGCAGGGCCCACGCTGCTGGCCCTTCTGAGCCGAGGGCAGCGCTGGGCCCGGGAGAGGCCACCCCTCCCTCCCGCTCTCCCTTCCTGTTCTGCCCCTAATACCCCACCAGGCCCCGTGTCAGGGACGCAGCAGTGCAGGAGACAGACATGGCACCGCAGACAGACAGTAGATGAGGTGTGATGGAAAAATACCGTCAGTGTTTAAAATTTTAAAAACTTTATTACAATAAAAGGTACACTGCCACTCACCACCCTCAGAATCTTCCCCACTCCACATTTATCCCGTCATTTGTTTGTTCGTTTGACCACCCCTTGTACACATGTAGGAATAAGATAATTTCAAAGTGTGGCCGTGGTTATGAAGGAAGTAGACAGGACGATGGCAGAGAGTAACAGGGAAGCCACTCGGGGGGTCAGGGAAATCCTTTTAAAAAGGCAACAAGTAAGTTGAGACCCAGAGGCTGGGCCTGCTGTGGGCAGAGCCAGGGAGGATTGTGGGCAGAGGGAACACAAGTGCGTGGGCCTGAGAGGAAGCCAGCTGGTGACAAGACAACTGGGCCTCAGGGAAAGAGGCTGGAGGCCCGAGTTCTCCTCCCACTAACACAGCTCCCACCGTGACGCTCCCCTTGCACCCTGTCCCAGCCTGCCGTCCTCCAGGGCTCTGGGAGGTGCTGCACTGTGCTCTGCTTCCCCATGGGTGGCAGGGGCCATGCCTGGGAGGGAAGGTGTAGGCACCATTTTCTTCAGCCACTTTCTTGGGTTCTAGGACTGGATTTTCCATGTCCTGTCTCAAGAGCGAGACCACAGCAGCAATATCACCTTGAGCAGGTGAGCCTGGAGGGTGGGAAGGGCTGGGCAAGCAGAAAGGGGAGGAGCCAGAAGCCCTGGGAGCCAGAGGGAGCAAAGGCAGCCAATGGGATTCAGGGTCCAGAAGGAGGCGATGCCCTTCCATCTGTCACCCACCCATCCACCCACACTGCCACCACCCATCCACCCAACACTCACATACAGTAAGCACACACATACAGGAAACAAGGTCCACACCGCCAGAAGTCTGGAGAGGGGTAGATGTAAAAAGGGATGTAGGAATAAGGGTCTGCACAGGCCTCCTCTCCTTGTGGAGAGGGGGGCCTTAGTGTGCCTGACAGAAAGGGAGGTCTGTGTAGGGACTTGGAGAAGCAAATAAATAAGAAGAGACAAAGACGTCCAGGCAGAAGACATAGCTTGGGCAAAATCCTAGAAATGTGAGACATCAAAGCTTTGCTGAGGACCCCCAGGTGTGAAGGGACCCCCACTTATTCACCCTGTTCTGCCCCAGGTACCAGGATGTCTATACCGGATTTTAGCATGTTGCAGAGTCACTGCATAGGACTGGGCCACCCGAGGCCTGGGGAGAGGAATTCAGATTTGTTTCCAGTACTGGGGATGGAACCGGCATGTTGAGCATGCTGGGCAAGTCCCCTACCACTGAGCTTCGCCCCAGCTCAGAGCTGATCTCTGGGGCCCTCGGGCCAGAGCCTTCTTAGGCAAAAGGTAGAAATGGGGTGGAAAAGGGGTCTACAGGATGGGCGCTGGGCACTTCAGTGGCGGGAAGGAGACACACACACCACTCCTAGGATGGCAGCGCAGACGGGAGAGCAGAAGGATGGACAGTCGAGGCACAGTGGATGGGTGGGGACTGCTGGAGGGACAGCTAGACGTGCTCCTCCTGCAGGACCCCGAGTCCCCCTGGCTGCCTTTGCTCCCTGGTGCTCCCCGGGTGTCCCTCGCTAAGCTTTCTCCTGGATCTGACCAGGAGGGAGGAGGAGGGCAGGGCTGTGTGTGCCCCGAGGAGACGGCGCTACAGCCTCAGTCCTCCTTGCTGCCTCCTGCAGGAAGGGGATTGTCAAGCTCAATATCTACTTTCAAGAATTCAACTACCGCACCATTGAGGAATCAGCAGCCAATAATGTGAGTCTGGGAGGCCCAGACTCAGACTTTAGGGAGGTCCCTAAGGCATTGCCAGTCTCCCTTCCCACCCTCAGCCCACTGCATCGCGACCCCCCAGGGCTGGGCTAGGGGCAGGAATCTGCCACCCCTACCCCAGCCAGGCCCTCAGCCCTGCTTCTCCACAGATTGTCTGGCTGCTCTCAAATCTGGGCGGCCAGTTTGGTTTCTGGATGGGGGGCTCAGTGCTGTGCCTCATCGAATTTGGGGAGATCATCATTGACTTCGTGTGGATCACCATCATCAAGTTGGTGGCCTTCTCCAAGGGCCTGCGGCAGAAGAGAGCCCGGGCTCCCTACCCTGGCCCGCCCCCGACCGTGGCTGAGCTGGTGGAGGCCCACACCAACCTTGGCTTCCAGCCTGACAGTACCGCCCACAGCCCCCGGGCCAAGAGCTACCCTGCCGAGGAGGCCCCGCCCATCCCCGGCACCCCACCACCCAACTACGACTCCCTGCGTCTGCAGCCGCTGGACACCGCGGAGTCAGACAGCGAAGGCGATGCTGTCTAGACCCCCTCCTCGCTTACCCCAGGCAGCAGGAACTTGAAGCCAAGTCCACACCACAGCAGAGGCCTCTTCCTACAGCGCCCTTTCCAAAGAGCTGGGGCCCAGGTGTCCGAGGTCAATGCCCATTCCCTCCACTGAGTGGCAGCGGAACCTGGCCGTCCCAGGGCTGGTGTCTCTGCGAGTCACAGTGCCGGCACAGATGTGGGAACCGGGTGCTCACCTGGCCCCTGCCCACCACCTGTCCTGCCTTGCGGCCTGCGATACCCTCAGGCTCCAGAGCCCCTGAGGCACCGGCCAGGGTCAGGGTCAGGAGCAGGCAGGCCCTTTGCTGTGGCCCCTGCTTGGCCTGGCCGGGCTGTGGGGGAAACGGTAGTGAGGGCACTGCGGTAAAGAACAGAGGAGGCATCGGGTGAGAGGCTTACCAGGGACACACACTTTGTCTGGAAAATAAAAGCAGAAAACGCTGAGTGGAGCTTTGTTCCTACTTGGACGGTGGACACTTAACTGGGGCTGGAAAGATATTCACACTGGCCTGAGGGCAGAGGTCTCTCAGGCAGGCTGAGGGACAAATCTCTCAAGATCTTTACAGAACCTTTCAAGCTGCTTCTGCAGCAGGGGCTGCCACTCAACCTGCGTCTTTGGGTAGCAAGGACAGAGGGGGCTCAAGTGGCTTAAGCAAAATAATCTCAAGGAGCTCAAATAACTGGCCTCCCTCTGATACTGCCAACACTCATTGGCCCCCAACTGGGTCACATGCCTTTCTGTGACACAATCAGCAGGGCCAGCTGGAGAGGCTGCCCAGGTTGGTCAGACCTCAACCCATCTGCCCAGACCTGGAGCTACTTTGGCCCCAGCAGACTCACAGGACTGAGGTAGGCAGGGGCATGTATGGCTCTTGGGGTTGTCAGATCAAATTCAAGCTGGTCAGTTAATCTTGAATTTCAGATAGATAGAAATCATTGTACAGATATAATCCATGCAACATTTGAGATACACTAATAATAAGCCTGTTGTTTTTTCTGAAATTTAAATTTAACTGAGTGTCCTGGATTTTTCATTGTCAAACATGGTAAAACACTGGCTCCTCAGCAAGAAATCGGGGAGCTGCTCCCCAACAATGAGATCTAGCAGTGCAGAGCTGAGCTGCGCAGCACCCTGCTGCCCACTAGCAGAACCCCAATTTTGGAGGAGCTCTAGATCCAGGTCCTCGGCCAGCTGGTGCAGATGCGCTGATCTGCTTGGTCTGAAAGACGAAGCTGGTCTCCCACACATCAGGTATCCACAGAGGCAGCCGTAGGCGGTGACACAGAGTCTGTGGCCGTCTGGTCTAAGGCAGCGTGGCTGGGCGCCGAGAAGGGAGGGCCCAAGGGAAGCCGGTTCCCATCTCTACCACTCTACCACGTCTAGCATTAGCAGTGGTAGATGTCTCACACTCACCACCATCTGTGGTTGGTATTAAACATGCTGTACCAAGTGCCACCGTGCGCTAGGCCCCATGCCAAGTGCTTTCCAAGTCCTATTTCACTCCTTCCCCATAACCAGGGAGAAACAGGATCACCTCATTTTATAGGTAAAGTGAATGGAGGCTTAAAGAGGAGAAGTAAGGTATCCAAGGTCACTATTCTCGTGACTGCAGTGATTTGAAGGTCCCCAAAATCCATCTTGAAACTTAACCCCTGAGCACGTTAATCAGTTTAACAACAACCCACAACCTTCGCACCAACTCCCCTGAGCACACGTTAAAGGTTGTGTCTTGGGGAGTAACTGGGATTACAGTCGGAGGTGGATGGCACTGGCAGCTTTTTTTTTTTTTTTTTTTTGACACAAGGTCTCTAGTTGAAACTGACCTGGCACTCACTATGAAGCCCAGGCTGCTCTCGAACTCACAGCGATCCTCCTGCCTCAGCCTCCCAAGTGCTGGGATTATAGGCGTGCGCCACCATGCCCGGCTCAACTGGCAGTTTTTTGAGAAGAGGAAGAGACCTGGGTTGGCACACTCACTGTGTCTCGCGGTGTGATGTCGGCACCATGTCACAATGCAGCAGGAAGACTGTCACTGGAGGCCAGCCTCTCCACCTCGGCCTCCAGAACCTGCTCTACGGAGCAGGCCACACAGTAGTTATTATCCACCCCTGCTGCAGCCCCCGGTCATGGTCACACTTCAAGCGGAGCCAGATTAAGCTGCAAAGGGAATTTGTTAGAACTTGTAGTAAAATCCTGGGAGGCCCAGCATGGCTGCATGCAGGCTTCCCCTAGACCAGGATGTGTCTGACTTTCTGTACCCTGAAATTGGTCCTCTCCACGCACTGCTCTCTACATCCCTGGATGCAGGCCCTCTCCCTCTGCTCAGCGACAAAGGGAAGAAAGCTTCCCTGAAGGACCCCAGGGAACGTGCAGAGGGTTCCTCTGGATCCTCTGGGGCAACATGCTGGTCTTGAACTGGTCACTGCGGTGGGGGTGGGTGTGGCTGATGGGCCAGCTCTGGGTGATCTAGGGAGGGAGTAAACAGACGCCTGGAAAAGGTTCTGCTCAGAGACATTTTGGAGTTGCCTGTGATGTGTGAGGCCAGAGAAGGGCTGGCAGTGGACATCGGTTTGCCATCCTTGCTCTTGGGGGAACTGAGGGCCAGGCCATGGGACAGTGATCTCATGTCTAAAGGCCAATGCTAAATCAAGCATCCCAGTAGCCCTCTCCCCGAACCTGGAGGGGAGAAGTAATTCTCTAATACTTACCCCGAGTCCAAAAGGGAAGCTGGGCAGCAGGTGCTGTGGGATAGGAAGCAAACGTTGACCATGAACTTCTCATTGTATCTCGATGGCTCTTCGAAGAACCCTGAGTCGGGTGACATTTGACCCCTGGTTTCCCGATTAGGAAATGGAGCACAAAGAAGCAAAGTGACTTTTCTGAGATCATTCAGCTGGGGGGGTGGTGAACCCTCTAATCCAGCCCACGCCAGTTCTCTCCAAAGCCTAGTGGTTCTCACAACAGCAGAACAAGGCCACCACAGAGTTTCTACTTTTTAGCAGCACCTGTCACCTTCTAGGTTTCTGGCTCTCACTTGCTCCAGGCTTAACTCTATGAGAACAGTCTGAAGTCTCTTCCTCGGCATGGACTTGCCACTGACCCCATGTCAGGGCCAAGTGTGCTCCAAGGATGCAAGCCAGACCCAGTGGGCCCGCAGCTCTGGCAGCCTGGTAGCGTACAGCAGTGGCACTCCAGAGGGTTGGCATGGCAGGCTGACTTCAGGATCAGGTCCCGCTGCATACTCCCACATGGTGCGTGAAGGAGGACGCGGTCACTGGGCTAAGAGTGTGGATGCCACAGCCACCAGGCTCCTTCCAAAACCCTCTTGCCATGTGGTAACTGAGGGACCACAGGAAGTTCCAAAGCCTTGACAACTGGAGTTGAATCTCTGTCTTTTGTGACTGTGCTGAGGCTTTCGTGAGTTCAGCAAGGTTCCGGGAATGTAGAAAAGCTCAGTTTCAGTCGATAGCCCCAGTGACAGATGCTGTGGTTTTCCCCCTCTCCCTTGCTAAAAAAACAAGTTTTGTTCAAGGCAACAATCGACCCAGCCCAGGCACTAAATCCTGATTGGCCTAAACCAATGTTTCCCAGACTGCGGTAAATTTGTCCCTCAGGCAGGGTCTGGATACTGCTGTCTGCATACTGCTGTCTGGTGGCAGAAGCTAGGCACACTGAAGCTGTGCAACAGTGAGTTGTTGGGCCCAGCAGGGCCAGGCTGAGGAGCTGGTTGAAGCTGGTCCTGTTCCTCACTTTTCCAGCTTCCCTTGCAGCTGGGGGTTGAACCTCCTGACTGAGAAATGGTGTAGCCTAGAGGTCAGAGGGGACCCCTGGGACAGTGTTGCTGCCTCATATCCCCTCCCTACGTTTTTCCCTAAACACAGGTGCAGCACCTGCAGTTGTAAAGTCACCTATGCTGAGGAGGCACAGCAGTACCGCAGTACTGTAGTACTGGAAGAGGCAGTACCACAGGCTGGTCATGCTCCTGCCTCTGCCACTAAACCAGTTCCTGGCATCCCTGCCCTTCAGCTTTTCATTACTGAGAAAAATTAATTCCTGTTTGCTTGTTACTCAAATGACAGTATTCTCCATTACTGATAAGCCAGAAATAATCTTAACAGAAGGAAGATACTGAGAAAAAATGGAAAAAATTCCGATCATCCCATGGTTTGCTTTTGTTTGTATTACTTGGGACTGAACCCAGGGCCTTCACATCGAGCTACATCCCTAGCACATTTTTTATTTGGAGATAGGGTCTCACTAAATCACTAAATTGCTCAGACTGGGGCTTGAATTTGTGATCGTCCTGCCTCAGCCTCCCAGAATGCTGGGATTATAGGCACGCACCACCATGCCTGTCACCCCATAAATTTTTTAAATGGAGAAGTAAAAGCCCAAATGCTTACCATGGCCTGCAAGGCCTGTATGATCTGGCCACTTCCTTTCCCACCTTCCTCCCTCCCTCCATTTCTCCATCCTCTGCAGCAGTCCTGGCTGACTATGGACATCCTTCGGAGCCTGGTCTGCCCTACTTCCTGGCTGGAAGCCTCACCCTTCGGGTCTGGGGCACTTACTCACCAAGCCCTTGCCCATGTACCAGAGTCACGCCAGCCTGCTCCCCTACACCTGTTCTCCCTCCTGTGTTGTCCCTCACGGTGATGCCCCAGTCACTCAGTACTGTGTGGCAGCATGTGGGAAGCACTCAAATATTCAGGGAAGGGAAGAAACAGCCTTTCATTTCCACGTTTATTAATTCCACTTTCAGGATGAGATCCTGAAAGTTTTTGTCACCTGAAAAGTCCTTTCTACTGAGTAATATGCCTCTTGTTTATAACTTTGCTGTGATCACACAAAACACCAAGTCTTTCTGGAGCAAGCTGTGCCGAGTGGCTGGCAGCTGCTGAGATGGAGCGGCCGTGGCTGCAGGACGCCAGCCCCGACGCTCTTCTCGGTCAGTAATTCACACCCCGCATCGCGGCCACCGTGGTGGCGAGGCGTCGTGGCAGGCCTTTGCTGAGCTGCCTGTAACCCTCAGGCTTGGCCTTCAAGAGCGTCACGATGCTCTGGAGTGTGCGGGACGGCTGCAGGCCCAGGGCATCCACCACGTTGATCAGGTAATCTGCGGGGTGGGGAGGACACTCGGCTCAGATGCCTGCTGGGTGGAGCCCCAAAGGCGTCCTTGAGTGGGAAAGAGGGCAGCCCTCTAAGTCCCCAAATCCTGGGCCGCAGTGCTGCCCCCAGCAGACAGGCCTTCGTTCAGAGGGCTTTTCCAGCCGCCTCAGCCTGGCCTGCGAGCCTGGCTGAGTCCAGGAATTCTCACTCACTAAAGCACTGACTAGAACCAACACCACACCCCTCACCAGCACACACAGGCTTGTGTGAGCAGCTACCACAACCTTCCCGCTGGATCCGTACAGCGATGGCGAGGGCAGCAAGGCCTAGTATGACGCAGGTTCTGCTCCCAGACAACCCCGGGGGGACCAGCTCCAGGCAGACTCTGAGCCCCCCGCAGACCAAGTCAGGAGAACATCGCGAGGACTGCGGGGTCCGTCGCTCTGTAAGGCGGCCCGGGGGTCTGCACACCAGGATAGTGGTCAGCACTGCAGGAGGGAGGAAAACCCAGACAGCCAGGGAGGACCCTTCCACGCGTGAGTCTTCAGCCCACCTGCTGATGCAGTTAGGACCCAGCAAGTGGCACAGGTGGGGAGGAGAGGTGGGGCAGAGGACACGAACGCAACTTGCTGTGTCAGAGGTGATCGATAACTGGGTATCGATCCTCCATCCCGGCTGACACAACCCAGACCCTCCACACATTTCCAGCTCCTTCCCTCATCCTGCTCTGAAGGACTGGAAGGAGGCACTGCCCAGATGTCCCCTGCTACTTTCTGGGGCTCGGAGAAGGCCTGGTCTTCCTTGTGTCCGCTCTGAGGCTTGACTCAGGGCCAGCCCTGCAGGCAGCAGTGTGCTAGCCGATTCCCTCCAACTCAGGGTGAGCTGATTTCCGGGGAGAGGCACAGAAGGAAGGCGCCCGCTCCTTCACCAGGTTACCCGCAACCCTGTGAGCTCCACTTGGCCTAAGTGAGACGCTGTAAACGGGAAGACCTGGGCCACCATGACATTTTTTGTTTGGACAACAGTGTGTTCTGTTTTCACGTTAATGCTTAATTTAAGTCTTCCAGAGTGCACTGCTGCAGACCCCATCCCTCTCCACTGTCTTACATCCAGACAGCTTCACAGCCAAAGCTCAATGTGTGAGCAAATGCATCTAGAGATCACCGGGGTGGGGCCTAGAAATAACTCACAACAGAAATCTAGGGGCTGTCCTGAATCGTACTCCACTCCCACCTCCGGCTGGTTCTCCGCCACACGCTCCTTCCTACGCTAACGGAATCTGACATCTGAGTTTCCTCATTTCCTCTTCTCTTAATGCTGGGCCCAGAGAAACGGGTAAAACTCCGGCTGCTCCTCTGGCAACCCCTGAGAGCTGACTATGAAAGGAGCAGGGCCTGGCAGTCGAGCCACTCTGGAACCTGCAAGGCCCCCTCATTTCCAACTCGTCTGCTGCAAAACGACCGGGAGTTTGCCGGTTCAGCCTGCTGCCACGCAGGTGAACACGATGGCTGGTCCTCGGGGAACTGACCTTCAAGGCCCCTTCCACCCTTCCTCTTGACCACTCTGAGCAGCCTGGGCTCAGGACAAGCAAAACAACGGCAAGATAGCAAGAGCCCGGGGAGTCCTCTGCCACCTACCAGCAGCATCCCCAGGCTCTGAGCGGTGAGGACTTGAAGCACGTGGTCAAAGGGGGATGCAGGACATGGCCTCTGACGGCGGACCGGCTGGACGCTGACGGAGACCTACAGCAGCCCTCTACTGGCCTGTTACACAAGAGCACCTCCCTCATGGGATTGCACAAGGTAGCGGATGCGAGGGCCTGGTTCAGTGCCGGGCATGTCTGGTACTCAGGAAGCGCTTAATAAACAGCAGTTTGTAATTATCTGTAACCACGGTGCAGCAGGCCAAGCAAAGCTTGCTCCCTCATTGCAGCTAGCTCGCTGACCTCCCGCAGTCCTCAGCAGCTATCCAAATCCAAATCCCCCTCAGCAATGGCCAACACACACCTGGGCTGATGAGATCAGATCCCAGGGATGGGGCCTGGAGAATCTGCATTTTTAACCAGCCTCATGGCCAGACCCAGAGTTGATGGTGAGAGGAGACACTGAGGTACATTCCTAGAGGCCAAGGGGGAACAGCAGCTACAGCACTGCCCCCCACCTGGCACTGGGCACCCACCGATGTCCGTGGCCAGCTGCTTGGTGGAGTGCGGGGTCAGCTCGGGGATCTGGAGAATCACATCGCAGTAGGTCTGCATGGTGGCCCTGGCGATGGATCCCAGCCAGTGGTCGGCCATGTTGTCCAGCTCAGGTGGCTCATCCCCTGGAAGAGAAAATCAGGTTAGAGCACTCCTCTGGGCCGCCTGACCTCAACAGGGGCTGTGCGCACAAACGTGCCTGGGCGGACGTCCACACACAATCTGGTCTCCATGGGGAGGAGACTCCAGAAACAGATGATGGAGTCACATCTGCTGGCACCGACCTCAGCTTCTGCCCATGGCTGGAGGAACAGTCTGACCACAGCCATCGCGAGGGAGCCCGAGGCAGCCTGGCAGGGCCAGCTCCCCGCAGTGTGGGCACTTCCTGTGTGAGCAGTCCACACCACCCACACCCACACATGAACGTGAGTGGGGCTCCACAGCCTCTGCACGCTCGGCACCCACCCCGGCTGCACCTTCCACCTCCGCCCAGAGCTGACTCCTGCTTCTCAGATCTCCTGCCCCACAGCAGCCAGCACTTGGTACCAGCACTGGAGAAGACCATGATGAGGACAAGGCTGTGAGTTTCCTACCAGTGGCTGTGATACGACGCAGTTTGTGTGTGCATATGTGTGTGTGGGCATGACACAGAAACACAGGCTGACAGACGTCTGCAATAATTTAACTTCTGAAGTTTAAGAACTGGGCAAAGGACTTGCAAAGGGTTTCAACCTCCACTGCATCCCTTAGAAAAAGCTTGAGCCAAAAAGCTCCTATTGGCCACACACCATCTGGCTCTTATAACCTGCAAAGTTCAAATGCTAGAAATTACCTGATTGCATGTGGATGCTTACTGTACAAGTCTTTCCGATCTTCTGCATGCTAAAAATTGCCGTACCAAAATTTCGAGACGAGGGGAAAGAAAAAGACATACCCAGATTGGCTGTTGTTGGTACTGTTATGTGTTTGAGCATTTTTGAGATTCGCTTTGTGGTTAGGCCATCCTAACACAGCCCAACCCGGTGCCGAGCACACAGTAAACAATTAGTAAGCTCTGCTAAGTGAGTGAGCAAAGGCACTCGTGAGGACAAACAATTACGTGCTCAATGTACCCATATATATTTTAGTGGAACACAGGACACTGTGTTCTTCCTGATATGAGGCAGAAGACGGTATACAGAGTGTCACGAGCTGCTTTCCACCGCATCTGAGCCAGCATTTAATCATTACCAATGAGGGACATATAAAGCAGTTATGGGTGAGATGATGTGACATCTGAGATTTGATTTAATTGCTCCAGCAAAAAAAGTGAGGGGAATATAAAGACAAGAAGCTGTTCTTGAGGCTGGATTATACTATTTGTATTAAATTCCTAAGGGGAAAAACTGCTGAACATAAAAAGCGTATTAAGGAACTGGGGGTGTAGCTCAGAGGCAGATGTGTGATTCACCTGAACAAGGGCCTGGTTTGATCCCTAAAAATTTCCATAAATAAAAAAAATCACATTAGTAAATAGATGAAAATAAAAGTCAGTCATATAACCTCATAGCCCTTTGATATTGATTACCAACATTTTGGTGTATGTGTATTTTTTATTTGTTTTTTTTGTTTTTTGAGACAGGGTCTCACTATGCAGTTGAGACTGACCTGGAACTCACTATGTAACCCAGGCTGGTCTCAACTCACAGCGATCCTCCTGCCTCAGCCTCCCGACAGCTAGGATTACAGGTGTGTGCCACCACGCCTGGCCTGTGTATTTCTTATACATGATAGAAAAATACATTCTTGTAAAAAAATGCAGGCAGTACTGAAATTTAGTGAGTAAAAGTAGAAGTCCTTCAAGCCTCTGTCCCTCCCTGCCAAGAGTGGCCTCACCCCTGCGGGTATGTGCTCTCCCAGACAGATCTGTCTCGGTGCTTTGACATGAATATGTAATGCACAAGATGGGGGTTTTCAAAGCACAGAAATTACTATGTATTATTTTATACCTTCTTTTCTTTTCTTTTCTTTTCTTTTTTTTTTTTTTTGCCAAGGATCAAACTCAAGACCTTTTGCTTGTGAAGCAGGCATGGCACCACTGAGCTAAATCCCTGGTCCTGTACTTTATTTTCTTTCTTTTTTTTTTTGGTACGGGAGATCGAACTCGGATCCTTGCACCTGCAAGGCAGGCGGCAGAACCACTGAGCTAAATTCCCAGCCCTGTACGTTATTTTCTTAACAGTGTTTTTGCAGATAATTTTAAGTACAAATAGTTCTCATTCCTTATAAAGAAAATTTATAAACGATGGGGACATCACAAGATGCTACTCCCCAAGTAAGAACTAGAGCGCTGTGCTGAAGTGCCCGCCGTTATGAACACAGCAGTGAGCCTCATATGCACCTCTGTGGGCACAAAAATGCGGGTTTCCCCAGATCGGACAAAAGAGAGGAGCTGCTGCATCCAAGGGGTGGGTTTAACTCAACTCCTATAAAGATAAAGCTTTACCAATTTACTCTCCATCACAGGGCCCTGTCTTTCATTCTTTTGCTCATTGAAATCATAAGATACTGTACATTGTACATATATATATATGGGAGAATAAAGCCCATGGCCACGACGAAACCCCCCGGCGCCTCCTGCCAGTGCCCAGGAGCCCCACATACCCCTACAGGCACCAGTCGGCCTCATGCCCTCCTCCCACCCCACCCACCGCCTGTGCCACACACGGACCCATCCAGCTCGGCCTATGTGGATCCTTCCCGTCTCCTTTCTCTAACTGGCAGGACCGTGAGGTTTATCCACGTCACTGTGTTGCCACAATCTGTTCCTTTTCCATACTAAATACTATTTCTCTGTATCGCCATACGACAAAGGATACACCCACGTCATTGTCGACGTTTGGTAGCTTCCAGATTGGGACCATTACGAGGCCACTATGAAGATCCTTCTAGGTGCACGGGGACACGTGTGAAGAGGTTCTAGGGTCTGTGCCCAGGAATAGAATCCGATGGGCTGCAGGACAGGAAGCGCATCACCTGCCCCTGGAGATGACAGCTGTTTCCAAAGTGGACAGGCCGACTCACAGGGGTGGGTCGCCTTGCGCTGGGTTCCTCTTCCTGCATTTGTATTTACAGTAGCTTTTAAAATGGAATCACCACATATACCACTATATAACCGATCTTCACATTGAATGTGCTGAGAACATCTTTCCAAGTGATTAAATACTCTTTTATAATACTGTCATGGCTGCACAGCATTTCACTATTGGATGTGCTAATAAAACAATATTCACAGTTTCTCACTTTTCAATTTATGGCTTTTATAGATTCATACCTGTAATCACTTTATTAGCATAAGCATCTAGCACAACTCCTGACCTAAAAGGTATGCATCTCATTAAGGCCTTTGACTTACGTCAAAGAGCAACCCAGAAATTCAAACGGTACAATTTAAACTGCTTCCTTCCTTGTTACCCAACATTAACTCCAATCACTTTATTATAAATGCAGCGTCCCCAGCATCTGTGCACAGCTGGCTCCAGGACCAGCCACAGGTCCCAGACTCCTGAGGCCCTCGAGTACCTTACACGAAAAACTTGGTACTGCATGTAACCTACACATACCCGCTTCCACTGAGTCGGCTGTAGAGCATCTGCAGGACCTAGGCCACTGCAAAGCTGTGTACACAGTTGTAGTTTTGCTTAGAGAATCAAGGCAAGAAAAAAATACATGTTGGTTGAATCCTCACATGTAGAATCCACATATACAGGCGGCTAACTGTCATGTACAAAGTACTATGCCCCATTCTTGCATGTGGTTATTTGAAGATAATGAAGTTAACCAGATCTTCGTGTGTTTTTTAGGTTATGTGAATGCCTTCGTGTTATTTATTTATTTTTCTGTGGGGTATTTACCCTTTATTGCCCTTTGTTTCGGTACTGGGATTGAACTCAGGATCTTGTGCTCGCAAGACAGGCATGGCGACACTGGGCTAAACCCCCAGCCCCAATCTTTTTAAAAAAACTGATATGTAAAACCTTTTATAAAGTCATTGGTCATAAATGTTGCTATTTCTTCCAATTTATCATGTACTCTTCAACATCCTCTACAGTTTCTCTTTTCATTTTAAAAGGTCTCCCAAGGTGTGGTGGTGGATGCCTGAAATCCTAGCACTTAGGAGGCTGAGGCAGGAGGATCATGAGTTTGAGACCAGCCTCGCTGCACAGTGAGTTCAAGGCCAGCCTGAACCACATGGTGAGAACCTGTCTCAAAATAAATAAATAAAAATAAAAGGTCTCCCCTTCCTTACTCCTAAGATTATACTAATATTCACTCATACTTAGGCTTACTGTTATGGTTTGGATCTTGATGTTCCCCAAAGCCTCATGTGGTCACAGGCTGGATGTAGAGTGTGTGAAGCTGGAATTGATTCACGATGCAATGCTAGGCTCAAGGGCACTAAGTAGGGTTAAGGGTGTGAGTGCTGCCCGCCCTAAGTGGTCTGAATAAGATAAAAGGGGCAGGGAGCCCCTGTCAAGGTCCCTCGTTGCCTTTGCTGCCTTGTATGCACCATGTTGTTCCTGCTCTGCCCTGCCTGTTTGTCGTCCCTGACTCAAAGCCAGCTGACCACAGACTGAACCTCTATGGACTGTAAGCCTCATAAACCCTTCCCCTCTGACTCTGGGTGGCAGGGAGAAAAGTAACTTATTGAGTTTCACACGTTAAAGTCTAAACTGTAAGTACTTCTCATTTTACACAATCATATGCGTGTCCTTCATGTTTATAAGCTTATGAAACTTAGAAGTTTTGTCTGTGACATTTTGGGTTTTCAGTTTTTGGGTTTTTTGTGACAGGGTCTCACTCTATAATTCAGTCTGGCCTTAAACTCACTATGTAGCACCAGCTGCCTCAGCCTCCTGAGTGCTGTGATTACAGGAAAGCACCTCCATGCCCAGCTTGTTAATAACATTTCTGCAGATGATTTATGGGCATTTGACAACAATGTCTCTTCCCTGTGGGATAAAAGTCTGATGTGTTGATTAAATTGAGCACACTGATTATCCTGCTCAGAGAGCCTCTCTCTCCCTCTCTCCCTCTCTCCCTCCCTCCGTCTCGCCCTCCCTCCATGTTGCTCAGGGCAGTCTAGAACTCCTGGGTCCAAGCAATCCTCCCGCCTCAGCTTCCTGATGAGTAGGAGGGACCACAGACACATGACACACCACTCAGCTCAATTCCTCTTTCATCCTCATTAATTTTTTGATCTGTTAAAGCCAAAAAGAAGAGTTTTCTCCAAGGTAATGTGGCTCTATCAAATTCCTGTCACACTGTCTGACAGCTGCTCTTTTTATATTCTAGTGCGGTGTTACCTGACATAGTAACAGTTATAGGCTCACTGTGGGATCTGTATTTCAGCAACATAAAAGAATCACTTTGGTCCCACTTGCTATCTTTGATTTGAAGTGACTTCATCTTACAGTAATGCAGTCATCCTGCTTCCTTTTTATTTGCATTTACACAGGATATCTTTTAGCATGCTTATATTTAACGTGCTGAAGTGATTTTTTTTTTTTGTCAGTGTGGTAACTCCCTAGGAACTGCTAAATCTACAAAGCAAGTTGATTTTTTTTTTTCTTTGTACAACCTAGCAAGAAGGGTCAAGGAGGAACCTATAATGCCCAGTGTTAAGAATTAAGAACTTTTGGGCTGGGGATTTCGCTCAGTGGTTCCACCGACTGCCTTACAAGTGCAAGGACCCAAGTTCGATCCCTGGTACAAAGCAAAAAACAAAAACCGAAGAATTAAGATAACTTTTGATCAACAAGTATGTGGTTCCTGTTGAAATCTGTCTGGCCCAAGTAATTTTTAAAAAGGAAGAATTTAAATTTATTTGTAATTTTGCCTTGTTAATTTAGAGATTGAGGAGTCTGTGGAGTTAGAAGTAAGCTATAGCCAGAGGCATGTGGAAAATAAATGCTGCTTTTATGCCAAAGAGTCGATTTCTGACCTGGAGCAAAACTGCTCTCATGGGATGGCACTGCACGTCAGGGTCAGGGAGCGGAGAGCTGAGCGCTGGGGGGCCCTTCTGTGAGCAATGGCCTGGAGGAGCTGTGGCCTGGGGGTCTCTTGGGGCTCCGCATAGCTCCCAGGAGGGCTCTGCACACAGCATAGTAGCGTCAGGACACCGCAGGCCCTGCCCAGACTCCCACCGAATATTCCAACAGCTGCTTCAGTGGAGTTTGCGGAGACACATGTGTTGAGGGGCAGGGGTGTCGGAAGCCCCCGAGCTGCTCCTGGCGCCCGCTGTCCCACTGTCACCACTGCCTGCTCTCACCTTGCTCAGGAGGAAACGGTAGCTTCCCAGCACGCAAGGCCAGCTCCAAGGCAGAGTCCTCCTGAGTCACAAATGGCTCGAGATTCAGGGGCAGGGACATGATGTACTGCCCGATCTGAAACAAGAGGGCACTTTCAGCCTGCTATGATGCTCAGATGAAGGGGAAGACAAAACCTCAGGGTCCGCGCCAGCACAGCATGTGGCAATACCTTTTCTTAAGGAAACATCTTTAAAAGAAAAAACCAAAGGTCATTTGCATAAGACTGTAGATGCATCCTTCTCAGGAAAGGCCTTGGTGTTCTGGAATGTTCAACACAACCTACCTCATGAGGTAATGGGGATCAAAGTGCTTTGCCAGAGCTAAAGCCCTCTGCAAATATGAGTTGTTATTGCTGTTCACAGGCAAAAGCCTGTAAAATGCCAGTGTCAACAAGTGCGTGGCTGACCAGGAATTCAAACCCCATCCTCTAGATCTGGTTCTGGTTCTCTTCCTTTGAGAGGATTTAACCAGGAGAAGGAAAGAATTTTGTCTGAAAACAACAATTTATAATTACAAATTAATTTGGGGATAAAATTAATATCATTTCTTAATACAAACTAGAAAATAAAGATCAGCAAATAAAAATCCGCATGGGGTCTGGAATTTAGCTCAGTGGTTCCATTGCTTGCCTCAAAAGCACAATCCCAGTACAAAAAAACAAAACAACAACCACAAAATCCCCAACTTTGGCTAGTGGTGAGTCACAAAGGGTACAGCTGTACGACAGTGGGGACAAGCCCACAATTAATACCATATTTGTCTCACGTTTGTCAGGGATGCCTCTAACAGTCATTGTGGGTATATTTTAGGCACCTATTTCTATTACAACTCACAGCTGTTTCATGTTTTACAGTAAGTATATGCTTTACTCAAAATAAGGTAGATTTTTTTTTTTAAATTATAACTACACATTTCTTTTTTAGTCTTTGAGCCTGCTGCGTTTTGGTTTTGGATTTGGGCCATTGTTCCATGACATCCACCTCACCGATACTAAATTCTGCGAGCTACACGTCACAGGACATCAGTCAGCTCTTCCGACCTGGCCTCACGCCCCCCCCCCAAAGTGACAAGCTCCTCGCTCCTC
>NW_022900946.1:5412525-5440440 GCF_012274545.1 Fukomys damarensis | reverse complement strand
CCCCCCCCCCAAAGTGACAAGCTCCTCTCAGGGTGTGGCATCCCGAAGTCCAGAACACAGACACGCAGACACACCCCCCTCAGAGAGCGTGGGGTACTGCCTGTGTCTCCAAACATCTACCATGGACTGGCCATGGTGAGCCACAACAGCCACTGGTCCAGAGTGCTGACAAGAAAGTCTCAATTGGGTCTCCCCCAGAGAGCTTCGGCGGGCGGGGGGTAAAGTCACCTTTTCCTTTTTTCCCTTCCATTCATGCACTTAGTATAACCCTTCAACCAAATTAGGCAAGCGGCCACTTACTTCACTTTTAAGAGCCAGCACTGCGTACCTCACCTGAAAACGGCCACGTTCATCGCCTTCCCAGAGTATGGAGGAAGGGAAGGGTGCCGCTCTCTGGGGCTGGAACCTCCATTCAGCAAGTGCTTCCCGAGCACCTACTACGTGCAGAAGCCCTAGCTATTTCTGTATCTGGTACCTTTCATCTGCAGCTACCAGATTTTGGCTAATGCCACCGACCCGTTTCTACTTGAAATAAAGCTTCATCGATACTGTGCCTGGTGCACAGGCTGTCTGTAACTTTTCTCATGCTTGACCCTGTATGATGCTCACAAGTCTGGGGGCTGAGCAGTCACCCACTAGGTCCAGGGTCACTTAGATACAGAGCACCGATAACCCGACATCTCAACCTTGAACAGACTGGCCTTAGACTGTGGGGAATGACTCCAGGCTTTGCTGGGAGTCGTGTCGGAAACCAATGTGGAAAAGATGCTAATCGCCTCACCTATAGATAGCTGTCTATGATTCTGACACCCCAACACTCTGTATGGGTAAACTCTACAACTTGAGAAAAAGGAACAGCTTTTAGGTTAGACAGACTTGGGCCAAGTCCTGGCTCTGCCGCTGCTACTCTGGGCCATGTATTGTACTCTGTTGGGACCTTGTTTCCCAGGTATCTGAAATGAGGATGAACTCATCAAGGGCTAGGGCTGCTGTGTGGGGGAGACTGACACCACGGGATACGCATGACTGAATGCAAGCTCATGCCACTGTGCCTGCAGGGGATCGGTGCAAGTCTGACACACGGTCCCTTCCCGGGCCCAGGTCAGCAGTCTCTAGAGACAATAGCTACAACTCAGGAGGTCACAGCGGGCCACACAGGCCGTGACCCTGAGACTCCTTACTTCTCTGCGCTTTACTTCCCTCAACCTTAACATCCATTCAGTAACCTCTCAGAGTCCCTTCCAGAGACATCATTTTCTGACTGCACTGAGCCTGTAGGGTACATTGTCTGGATTCTAAAACTATGATTATCTTACAGGCCTTTGGTCCAAGAGATCAGACAGGTGCACTGAAAAGCAGGAGGAAGGAGCCTGCCACTGCGGACCCCACACTGTCCCAGAGGAGCAGAGCCGAACGCCCCGTCCCAGCAGTGGCCAGCGGGTCTGCCGCACACATCAAACTCTACAGTGTTGGGCAACCCATCAGCACCGCTCCTGTCTCTCGGGAGCTGTCCCTATCCCCCATCCCGTCCTTTAAGAAAGCTACAGTATTTACTCCCTAGGTTCTCTATCTATTACAATGGCCATGACTCAGGTAAGGAAGGGCATACAGAAGAAATAACCTAGAAACCCACAATCTTCACAGAATGTGAGAGACGCGTACTCTGGGGCACACCACTCCGGCACAGTCTTTTTTGCACATACCACACTTCAGAGAAACCAAGATGAAGGGGACTGCAGGAAGGAGGAAGGGAAGGCCATGTGCAGAGCACCTGGGGGCCCATCACCCCAGGGTGGCCCTCTTCCCGGTAGGTGTACTCTGCTCTCTTTTAACATGAAGCCCCTACAATAGTTTTTCTGAAGAGGTCTGTTTGGCTGCTGTGAGGTTAAGCATGAAAGCATCAGCCCAGAGCCCGGAACACAGTAGGTGCTCACTAAATGTCTGCTGAACTCGACACATACACGCTGCTCTTGTGAAAAGCCATGGAGAAAAATCTGGCTACCTGCTGCTTGATTTCCCAAGTCAGGATTTCCTACTGGACACTGGACTCCCACGCCCATAGGGACTAGCCAGCCTCACGCTGGGAGAGACAGGGAAGGGTGAGAGCAGCGCAGGGTCTGAACCTTCTGCACTTGCCCCAGTGCTGAGATCTGGGTGCGGACTCTCCAAAAGCGAGTCTGGTCAGCACTGATGGGGTGATGACCACCTCACCTCAAGGGGCCAGAAGGGAAAGACAAGGTGAGGCCCGAAGAGTGGGGATAGCCTGGAGAGGCACTTACATGGCTGATGTACTCAAGCGGGGTGAGGCTGAAGGCGGGCAGCTCTTCCGTCAGGGTCTCTCCGATGCCGGCCGTGTTCCAGCTCTAGGAAGGCAGGGGAAGAAGCAGTCAGCGCCACGGCAACCAGGCAGCCCTGAAGGCGCAGAGCGGAAGGACCCACAGACAGTGGTCAGAGCTGCCCTCCGGAGCTACTGGCACTCAGCCAGCCAGGGACTTCTCCACAAGGCTCCCTGAAGCCTGCCCTAGAGACAGCAGTCAGTCCATGAGCCTGTCTGTCTGAGTGTCTCTCTCTGCAATCCCGCAGGCCCACGGCATAAGCACACCCACCTGCTCAGCCAGTGACACCGATCCCTTCCCTCAATCTCACGGAGAATGCGAAGAGGGTCAGACACCCTCCAGCCCGAGAGCTTCTGCATGGTGAGGGTCACCCGTCACTACAGAGAATGCTGCTGGGTGCGGGGAGATGTGCTAACCTTGGCCTTCGGGGCTCTGAGGAGGACAGGGCCCCGGGCGCCTCTCCTCGGTCCATGTGGAAGCCCCTGATCATGGGAAGAAGCTCAGGAAACCCCTCTGTAGCAGAACAGTCTAACCTCAGCCACCGAGATACTCTGCCTCAGGGTAAAGTGACTGCTTTATTTCTGTCCACTTTTGGGCTCTATTTCCTGACTGACTGGGAACTCAGAGGGACAAGGAGGGAAAGCAGACCCCAAGGGCTGCCCTCTGTTCACACTGTGCCCTCTGTCAGGAAGGACTTTGGTACCAGCATACAGCTCCTGCCAGTGAAAGTGGAAACGTCTCTTGTGCCACTGTGTGGCCTCCAGTACCCGGTGAGTAGGCAAATCTGCAGGACCTAGGTGCTTCCAACTTTAGCTCTCGCACAGACACCTTGCTTCTCAGTTCCAACCCAGGCTGCCCTAAAGCTGGCCAGGAACATAAGGCCCTTCCTGGCTGCCTCTGGGAGTGACCCCCGAGGTCACACCAGAGCTGTTCTCCTCAGCCACCTGATGCCCGATCCGCTTGCTTAAGCTTTTAGGTAGCATTCCGGGAAGGGAATGGCCACACCCACCCAGGCTGCGGCCCGGACTCAGCCTCCCCACAGGAGCCCACTCCATGCAGTCTCACTCCCTTCGCTGAAGAGGAGATCTCTCCCTGCACTTTAGTTTTCTAGACTCCTTGTTCTTGCTTTCCCTTCAAAATATCTTGTATTGTTTTCTACCGAACCCCTATTCACCGAGAAGGAGCTCTCCAACTATCTACGCTTACCAAGCACCCACGATGAATGGCATCTTGTGACCAGCTCTGCGCAGAAGACACAAAGGCAGGCAGGACTGGGCCTTGTGTCAGAAGCTACTGGGAAGCAAGATGTGGGACACTGCTAATCCGCCCACCTCCCACCCCAGCCTGTCCTCCCCGCTCCTATCCTGTCCTTTTTTTGTTTTTGTTTTTTTCGGTATTGGGGATTGAACTCAGGACCTTGCACTTGCGAGACAGGCACGGTGCCACTGTGCAAGGTTTTATATACTTCAGGGGAGCAAATGCTCAGTGTGAGGAAGGATTTGGCCACAGGACGCATGTGGCACACAAAGGTAGAAACGAAGGTGGAAGGAGGACATGGTTTTAAACACCCTGGGAGGGAAAGGTTTTACCATTAACAAATAAATTTTCAGGCAAAGAGACAGAGATACAGAAAGAGACAGAGACAGGAGAAGCGAAGGGAAACCTACAAGTCAGAGACACAAAAGACACATCAGTCAGCCTCACTGTGCAGCATCTGGGATCCCGTGGATCAGACAACCGGGGATCTGAACACTAACGGAAGATCTTAAGAGGCTACTTTTCCTCTTTTTTAGGGGCGGTTATGTATGGTAAGCATTCTTAGAGTCCTGATACTTTACAAGAGGGTATACATGGAACAGCCCGGCCAGGATGGAAGTATATGGCATCCCTTACACTCTCTCCTTCCTTCAGGATATGTGTGAAAGTTCCCACAGTAAAAAGTTTTAAAAAGAGACTAAGATTGGTCCCGGGGAGTGTAGTTCTGACGGAGAAAACACATCAGATCGAGGCTCTGGGAAGACGCCTGAGGCAAGCAGCACTGCTAAGGCCGATGGTCATAGAGAACCCGCACGAGGCCCTGGCTGTGAAAACAGGTGGTGGATACAGAGAAAAGGACAGTGATAACGTGGTTCCCAGGCAGAGACGGGCATGGCCAGGAAGGACGCAGTGGCAGAGGCAGGCAGGGAGCGTCGGCTCCTGAGAGACCCACGGTGACGCACACGGAAGGACAGGACCAAGGGCCGATGCCGATGTCAGGGCGAAGACCGGTGTCACCGCCACTCACCCCAGAGACAAGGCCGCGGGCTTCGGAGAGGAGGCAGGAGGAGCGCAGGAGGAGCGCAGGAGGGGTGCAGGAGGGGCGCAGGAGACCAGGAAAGAGCAGCGTAGAAAAGAAGTTCCGAAAAAGGGCCAGACAGAGTGCCCTGGATTAAGGAAAGGCTTAAAAGTAAGCAAGAAAAGTGCACTTGAACAGGACAATGGGGAAATGATGTAGCTTATTTTTAATTGTTCAAGGTTTACTGTAAATATCTTTCAAATGGGCTCTTCCATCCATCTGTCACCAGATAATACAGGTAAATGTCAACAATCTATTCTGAAATTGAAGGTGGTGTTGGTTTATAGTCTTACAATATAAAAGTACAATACAATTTGCCAGCGAATGTTGACAACACGCATCTATTGACCAGGGTTCAGTTTCCAAATCCTCAGGGCCGAGTGTTTGCCTTGGTGTTGTGTGGCAGGGGCTGGCTCCCAGGGGACTCCCTCTGAGCTCCAAACTGACCACGTGTGTTCCCGGCCACCGCAGGGTTGTGGGAAAGCCTGGCAGGGGAAGCGAGAGCCCAAGAGTCCATCCTGAACCTGAACCAACTCCGGAATGCACAAGTAGAGGTAAAGGGCAGGTGGGAAGCACTAAACCTGTTTCCACGTAGCACTCGACCAAATAACCTGGCAAACGAAGGTTTCAGAATGGAAGGCCGGTATGCTAACCTTTAACAAAATAAAAATAATAAGAGCCAATGAATCCAGAGGTAGGGAGGGGAGATGATAGATATAAAGAATACAAATTTCTTTGTTCATCAAAACAAGTGAGTTGATATTGATATTTGCCTAAAATGAAAATATAATTAACAGAAAGCCAATGATTCTATAATCTTTATTTTCCTTAATCTTGCAGCAAATCTTCTGGCAGCTAATATCTTTGGTGATACAGAAACAATGATTTCCAGCCCAACAATCCCACTGGAAAATTTCTCTTTCCTAGTTGAAAAATTTATATTGCATATAATTTGCTTTTTTATTTTGTTTTGTTTTGTTTTGTTTTTGGTACCGGGGATCGAATTCAGGACCTTGTACTTGCAAGGCAGGCACGGCACCACTAAGCTACATCCCAGGCCCCACAATTTGCTTTTTTAAAAGTAACATGTGTAATATAACTCCATTTTTCCAGTGAATCTATCAATTTTCAGAGCATGCATGAGTGGGCATGAAGTCCTGATTGCTGAGCACCAAATGTTTACAGTGATTATTTCTGAATGGTGCCATTTTGAAAAGATTTGTTAATTTTTTTTTTTTTTTTTTTTTTTTTTTTTTTTTTTTTGGGTATTTTTTTTGGTATCAGGGATTGAACTTGAGTCCTGTGCTTACAAGGCAGGCATCAGGACCAGAGCTAAATCCCCGGCCCTGAATTGTTTTCTTTATACTTTCCAGTACTGCTTCAGTTCCTGAAGATGAATATGTATAGCTGCCATTCCTTCTGTCCAGAATCACAGAAAGGAAGAAAACCATCACTTATGAAGCATCCACTCTGCGGCTGGTGCTGCGCGAAATGTTATCACACATAAAATCTCCTTTAATCCTCTCGGATCTATAGGAGGAGAGAAAGACGCGGGAGCAGAGGTTCCCAGAAGCACGGGTAACTTCCATCTTGCATGCGACAGGACCACGCAGGGGTTGTGCCCAAGAACCGACCGCTCGGCCCCTGCCTCAGCTCCGCTGCAGCCTCCTCCTCTCTTCCCTCCCTCTCCACACTAGAGTCACAATCACAAAATGTCAGAGTCAGAAGGAACCTCGAACTTATGTAGTGAAATGGAGTCATTTTATGGGTGGAGAGTCTGAGGCCCAGGAGAAAATGAGATTTAACCAAAAGCAGAGTGGCCTGGTCTCTGGCTGGCCATACTTTCCAGAAGGCAGCAGAAAAGCAAAGACCCTGTGATTATGCCACTCAAGTTCTTGTTGCTTCTGAAGAGGATCTCTTAGGTATTGAAGGTCCATAGCTGGATCCTTTCCAAAAGACTGACTTCCAAAGGAATGGAATCCCAGTGGACTAGAGGAGCTGGTAACACAGCTAAGCGGGAGCTGTCCCAACCCGTAACCCAAAGTGAAGACACTAGGAAGACAGCAAGTGGAGAACATCTGACTGCTACGCGATGCCTAACTGGGTGTCAGGACAGACAGAAAAGAGAAGGGGCACAAAGTAAGGCAGTGAGAGGACTCTAGAACAGCTGAATAGCAAGGCAGGGAGGAGAGTAGCAAAACCCACTCAAATGCCCCCTCAAAAAAAGATTCAAACCGCATATGCTGCTCTCCTGAATAAAAGCTCCAGAACCAATTCTCTGGGAATGTTTCCTGTGGCATGAAAGCAAGTCAACCTCAAAAGACAACGCGCTCTTCTAAGCTATCCTACACAGCAGTCTCACTTGCTTCTCCCGGAGGACGCTAGCTATGCTCTCCAAGCGAGAACCGGCCACCAGGTGACATTAATGATCCTAGGACACAGCCTGGAAATAAAGCACCCACAGAGCTACAAGGGACAGAAGAGAGTCGCGCTAAGCTAGGAGCTGAAGTGACACGAGGACAGTTCGAGGGGCGGGGAGGGCCAAGGTGAGGGTGCTTAGAGAGGCCTGAGAATAGGCGGGATGGGGGCAGGGGAAAGAACCCTTGCAGCGGGGCGGGAAACTCACGTCCATCTTGGAAACGAGTAGCAGCTGCTGCTTGATGCGCAGGAAAACAGAGTCGAAAGCCAGTTGGTGAGCCTGCTGGTTCAGGCGAGTCAGGGCAGCCCGGGAAGCAGCCAGCAGGTTGTGGTTACTGGACCCTTTCTCCTGAGACAAAAAAATGCAAAAGGCAAGTTGTCAGGCCCCGAATCTAAGTTTCCCAAGCTAAATGCACTGCAAAATCACTGAGGGGTAAACGGTGAAGGGGATTCCATGTCACAGTGCTTCCAAAGGCAGGCTGTGGTGAGGCCACTGGGAAGCAAGCTCAACGACAGACTCGCAAGCTCCATCCAACACTGAATCACAGTCCACCGGATCTGGCGCCCTGGAACGTTTACACGCACACACGCACGCACACACGCGCACACACAGGTGCCCCCTTTTTTTAACCATGCTGGGGATGCAACGCAGGGCCTCACACACGGGAGGCAACACCCTACCACTGAGCTACAGCCCCAAGAAACTGTATTTTTAATTCAATTTCCTGGGTGATTCTGGTGCATTTGGGCTAACATGAGCTCGTGGTCTGGCAGTTTAGGAAAATTTAACCTGTGACTATTTCTCAAGGATAGATGAGGAGGGAAAACAGATCAGAAGCTTCACAGGAAAAACAAGAGTAATGGACAGAGCCCTGATTCCCAGGGAAGTCAGGTCACTGTACTTGGCAAAGAGCCAGAGTATGTACAGCCTGTGTGAGTCCTTAGGACCAACAGCCTGAGAAAACACAGAGATGGAAAATGTAACGTTAGTTTCGCTATAATAAATGAACCGATTACAACAGACATAAATCAGATTAGCAATAAAGATAAACAGAGTTGCTTTAACTTAATCTCAGAAGCATGGATGAATGAGTTTACAGAATTGCTTTAAGAAATGCCTTGGTGGAGATCAAATGCAGCCATTTGGCAGGCCAAGAGGCAGAGAGCTGGAGACCGCGGGAGGGCAACCGGAGCCTCAGGTATGTTCAGGCTCACGGTGCAGCTCACCAGAAGAGCTCCAGGCTGGTCAGAGCCGCAGACTCAGCCACATCTCCTCCAAAAGAGCCAGGGTGAAACCCACCTAGGGAGGAGGGAAGGGCTCTAAACAGATGCCTGGGGCCCTCTTACCACCCTGGGGGCCATTCCCAGGGAGCGGGGTGACTCACTCCATTGCTTGTGAAGTTCTCTGGGCCTGGACCTCAAAGGCCTCAAAGTTCAAAGTCAAAGGCAGCTTTATGGGCAACAAACAGACTTTAAAGAAAAAAAGAGGAGACAATTTTCCCCAAGTCTGCACATTTCCCTGCGGGGGAGCCTGCACTGCCTCTCCACCCTCCCTGAGGGAAGGGGTGACTTCTCCTGAGCTGAGACTGAGGCTGAGCCCTCTTCTAGGGTCTGGCCTGCCTGCAAGCCGAATCAAACTGGTGCCCTGTCTGCTGTGAAGTAAGAGGGGATCCCTGCTGCACAGGGGCGAAGGGCTCCCAGCTCACCTATCCTCTGAGCAAATCTAGCTGTGGACTGAGGCACAGCAGGTCCCTCTGGCTACGGGAAAAAGCCACATTCTCTAACCTGGCTTTATCAGAATAAAGATCCATCTACCCAACTCCTCCAGCTTCGTCTCAACGGGTTTAGTTTATTAGTGTCTTAAAATCCCAGCAGAAATAGGAGAAGCCACGGGCAGCAGGGCACACCCTAGCCCAGGGCCCACACAGAGCCAGAAGAAGACTTGGAACCTGGAGAGGGTGACAAAGAAAAAGCTTTCATTTGCAAGAATGCCATGTGTCTGCTGTCATACCTTGAGGGTATATAGTATTTCCATTAAACTGGCATATTCGGCAGGGTTATCTTTCTGGAGGTAATTATACTCCTGCCAAGGGTTCTTGGCAGTGCTCTTCTTGTCTGTCAAGATGCTCTCCTGAAAGCCAGCCAGGCTCCGAGGGCTGTAGGAGTCAGAGAGATACCTTCCGGCTGTGGACAAAATCCTGTAAGGAAAGTGATGACCGTCACCCCGAGGTGTTTGCCTTCTTCCTAAGCAACCCCATTTCTCCTTACTCGCTCACAGGACAGCCTCACGAGGCAGATTGAATTAAGGTCCCACTCCTCCTCCGTCATTCAAGAGGAGCTAGACCTCGGGGGTGCAATGAAAACCAGGTGTTTTTATTTCTTATTTGTACTCATGCCCCGGAAGGTGCTCTCTTACTAATATGACAGCCAGCCTAGACCAGGGCAGCTCTCCATTTATGACGACCCGGAGTACTATGCACCATCCGTGGAGACTTTCTGGTCATAGGAGCATCACCATGTGGCAGGCAGTCAGATAGCAGGGCAGTCACAAAGATACTGGGCATGGTGCGGGCTGGCGGTTCACCGGGTGCCTCTACCCATGGGACATCCCTGCCCACACGCTGGGCTGTGTGGTGCTGCAAGGAAGCTACAGAGAGATCTACTGAGAGAGGCTGTGCTTCTCGGTTTCTTCAAGAAAGAAAAGCACAGAGTAGAGGTTCTCTGCTAATCACGTTACTGTCTGGAGAAGTTGAGTCTCCACTTTCAACAAGGATGACTGTTCCCCATGCAGAAAACCCTGCATTCTTTTCTCCCGAACACCCTTTTACCATTCAGCCACCACACTTAAATGTGCACAGAATTACAGGAAGAGGAGAGGCACTGAAACAAATCCCAAATGTGGCCCATTCCCTGACCCTCCTTCATGAAATTTCTCAGGAACAAAACTGCCTTGGGCGCAGGGGTTTCCAGGCAGCACTCCCTTTTCTAAGAATGCCTGAACTTGCAAATAGACCTGGGGGACACAAACTCCCTCAGAAACTACTGCTGCTACAAGCACCTACCCACCTCTGCCAGGCATCATCCTACTGCCTAAGCTTGCTGGCTCTTTTGTCTGTCGAGCTGTGGCCTGTCCCTGCCACCAACCTTCCCTACTTCCCTTCAGAGTCTTCCAGTTGCCTCTTCTCCCTCACCCTCCCCTACTCCACTAAAGCAGTCTTTCAAAGGATTAGAAGAGCGCTCTTTCCAAAAGGCAAGTCTGATTTGGCCAAAGACACCCGTCATCCAGGAGAAGTCTGAAAACATGCAGGCGCAGCACACAGGCCCCTCCATCGCAGAGTCCCCAGATGCTGACCAACTTCCCAACTCCTCCAGCTGCCACTGGCCTTGCCCCTCACCCCTCACTCAGGAATCTCCACAGGGCAGCCGTGCGCTCCCTTCGCTGAAAGGCCCCCTCCTGCTCTCCGCCTCTCCACCGCTCCTTCCCTGGCCTGGCTCCAGTCAGCCCCTGCCTCTGCTGCGCACATCACAGTCATCATTCCGAGGTCCCGAGGTCAGAACCCTGCTTGCCTCCAGCACTTCGGAGCTCCTAGCACCCAGCTGGCCCTGGCACAGGGCAGGCACTCCGGGAGTTTTCTGGATGACAATGAACCCACGCCTAGTGACCAGAGAGCAGGGACAGCCTAATCACTGCCCTCTGAGGAGTCAGCTCTCCTTTGGGTCCCTGCAACCTGTGCTTCCGTCTCAGGCAGCTCAGGGGAACCCCCGCCATCATCCTGCCATCCAAGCTGAAGAAAGCTAGGTATGTCGGTAGACACTGTGGACCTTGGATTTAGCTCAGTGGTTCCACCGCCTGCCTCGCAAGTGCAAGGTCCCAAGTTTGATCCCCACCGGATACTGTAATTAAATAAATACAACTCCAACCCCAAAACGAATGGCATCTCTTCCTAGCTTCCTTTTCATTCAGACCTCACCAGGTGGCCGGGTCCTTAGTATCCGGTCTCCTACCACAAGTACTGGCTAGGCTTATGAATTAAACCTCACGAGCACTGGTTTCTTTCCACGAAATGCTTTCTTATCACCATGAAAGGCCTGGGTCAGGACAGGACTAACACATGGATATCACAGTGCTCGCCCTCATGAAGCTCAGATTAGTGGGCGAGTCCAGTGTGCACCAATGTGCAGCTCCCTGCGCCAGGAGAATGAGGGCCACGTGCATGGAGGACGATGCCACCATTCCACCTGTGTCCTCAACTTGTGTCAGGACAAGTTATTCCCCACGCCTCGGCCATGGGAACGTGCATATTAATACTGGGTTCTGTCTATGTGAGCTGTCCTACTCAGATCCTTTCCCATAAGAGATGCTCCTTGATTTACAACAACAAAGGCCTCATAGGCTGAAAATATCATTATGTTTGGGAGGCATTCGACACACCCAACCTACTGACAGCCTAGCTCAGCAGCGCAACACATGGCAGAGCACTGGGGTTTGCAGACTGACCGGGAGCTGTGGAGCTATGTGCAGAGTAGACTGGAACCCAGAAATCAGGAGCCCAGAAAAGATACAAGTCTCCAAACTCAAAGGATGGCTTCTCCTGAACGTGCATCCCATCTGCACCACCATAAAGCTGAAAGCCTGCGAGCAGAACCCTAAGAAGTCAGGACTGCTTATACCAGAGGGTTCCAAATGCTAAGCAGCGGGCACCACAGCATACAGAGGCCAGGCAATCTGCCCCGTCTCGCCCAAGCTGCCTGAGACAGAGCTCTCAGATGATACCCAAACTCGCCCCGCTTCACTCGGCCCATACATCACGAGATGGACCCCTTCCTCAAAGAGGTGACCTCAGGAGCCCAACACCCGGCACAGTCCCCCACCGCTGCAGCCTGGAGCAGTCTAGGCAGCCGCTGGTGGGGTGGCCTAGAGCCTGAGCCTGCACGTGAGGCTGACAGAGACGAGTCCGGCCTGATGGACACCAGTGGCAGTGGCGGTGGCGGCCATCCCTCTCTAGATCCCTCTCACAGAGCTCTGGCCACATCACCCCAGTGGCTGTCTTGGACACACACTGTCTGCTCCTGTCTCCCGCCAAGTGGGCCTGGCCTTCTCCGGACTGCAAAGTGCAGTTAGAGAGGCTTCTTTACCCATCGCCACCCCATTCACCTTCCTAACCAGATCTGTTCTTAACCTCTGGAGGTAAAAAGAAATTAAGGAAAATCTGCGTGTCCTGATAAGAGCAGACGTCTGATAAAAACTCAGTCTTGGGGGACTCAGGTCATACATACCAAGCTTCCAGTCAACGCCTCACAGTTATTTCTGCAAACAATTTATCAACCTAAAAAAAACTTACCTACATCAAAGTCTCCCTCAATATCCCTTTATTTCTAAACACGGAGATAGGAGAACACCTGCCTCTCAGCCCCTAGAGGATTCAGCGGTCAGTTCCCACAAAGTCCTTAAGGCCAGAGCTCAAGTCATTGTCACACAGAGGGGAAGGGGCAGGTGCAGGGTCCATGCCTGTGATCTCAGCACTTTGGGAGCCTGGGCAATTTAGCAACTCAGCAAGACCCTGCTGTAAAATATAAGTGTGTGGGGGGGTGGCTTGCGCAGAGTCTAGATTCAATCTAATTAATAAATAAATTAAAAAGTGGGAAGTGGGGAGACTGTTGACAATATTTTTTCTGGGGGAGAAGGATTTTTTTAGGGTGCATAGATTCTGAGTTTTTATTTTGAAGACTTGTGAATTATTTTCATTTTTACATGAGCAACTGCTACTGCTATGAAAATAACATGCATGCTACATGGGCTTCTTTTAACTTTGTAAATGCTGCTGTTTTACCCCTTCCCAGGAGTTCCCCCTTACAGCGGTTCTTCTCACCGTGTGTGTGTGTCTGTGTGTGTGTGTGCACGCGCATCTGGGAGTGGTGGTGACTCTGTTTATATTACTTGCATACAATCCACCATCTGCCCATGCTGCTTTGGTTTTAGTCACTCCAGGAAGCCACCTGATTTCTGTGCTGGGCTGTTTGGGAGTTATGAAAAGTGACAGCTGTTCCCACTCTACCCTGCTGGGAGACTTGGTCCATGAAGATAATGAAAAATTGGGGTGGGGGATTTACCTCAGTGGTGCTGCGCCTGACTGGCAGTGCAATGTCCTGAGTTTGACTCCCAGTACCACACACAAAGAACATTTTTAATTTAAAAAAAGAAGAAAAAATATCAGACTTTTATTAAAACATAGCCCATGTGTTAGGAATGAAGGAAGGCAAACAGCTTGGTCCTGACACAGCCAACAGAGAGTGTGGGCTCTGAGCCAGCCTGGCCCCTCCTCAGCAGAGCCTGCCCCGAGCCCTGTTCCCAGGGAGCCTCAGCTTTGATTTCACTGCCACTAAAAACTGCCATCAGGCCGCCTGCCTCAAAAGGACAAGAACACGAGTTCAATCCCCAGTACCGGGAAAAAAAAAAAAAAAATGCTATCATGCAGAGATTACTTTAGGACAAACACTCATCCCACAGCAAGGACCGCTGCCACAAGAGGCATGGCGGCACACGCCTCGGATGCTGGGATCGTAAGTTTGAGCTCAGCCTAGGCAATTTAGCAACATGGTGAGATCCTGGCTCTAACATTTTAAAAATTATTCTATTGGTACATTTTAGATATACATAATGGTAACATTCATCATAGGAAATTTGTACATGTACGTGATATACCTCCCTTCTTTTTTTCCCATTTCCCTCCTCTGCCTTCAATCCCTCTACCCTTCCCTACAAAAGCTTTGTTTTCATTTTGTTCCTATTACCTTTTTTCCCTTGTCTCTTCCTTCCTTTCCCCATCCATTGTTCACCTTCTCATTTGAACATTTTCTTTCCATTTCCCAGTGTCTAATATACATTTTGGTCCTTATTTAAACTCTCAGTTTCTCACACCAGAGAAACAATGCAGTACTTAGTGTGTGTGTGATTTATTTCACTTAGAGTCAGATCTCAACGTGCATCCATTTAGCTAGAAATGTCTCAAGCTTATCCTTGTTTTTTTGGGCGGAGATACCAGGAATTGAACTCAGGACCTTACACTTGTGAAGCAGGTGGCAGTGGCACCACTGAGCTAAATCCCCAGCCCAAGCTTATCCTTTTTTATGGCAGCGCAGTACTCCATTGTATAAAAAAATCACATCTTTATCCATTCATCGGTTGACGGGCATTTGGGCTGCTTCCAGGATTTAACCATTACAAACTGTGCCACTGTGAACATGGGTGTGCATATATCACTGTGGTAGGATGCTTTTAATTCTTTCAGAAGACACCAAGAAGGGAAATAGCTGGGTCAACTGGGACCTCTAGTCCTACTTTTTTTTGAGGAATCTCCACCCTGATTTCCACAGTGGTTGCACCAGTCTGCACTTCCACCAACAGTGGAGAAGGGTTCCTTTCTCTCCCATAGCCCCGCCAGCACATTATTGGCTGATTTCTTGATAGGAGCCATTCTTTCTGGGGTGAGGTGGAATCTCAGTGTTGTTTTCATCTGCATCTCTTGAATAACCAGTGATGTTGAACATTTTTTCACATATTTTTTTGCCATTTCCACTTCTTCAACTGAGAAGTATCTCTTCATTTCTGATGCCCATTTTTTGATTGGGTCTTTAAATTTGCGGGGGTCTGATTTTTTTAGTTCTTTTTATAATATTCTAGTTATTAGTCCTTTGTCTGAGGAATAGCTGGTAAAAATTTTTTTTCCCCAGTGTGGAAAAAAATTCTGTTAGTAGTTTCTTTTGCTGTGCAAAAGCTTTTTAATAAGATGAGATCCCAGTTCTTTATTCTTTGTGATATTTCCTGTGTTCATAAAGTCTTTGCCTACACCAATGTCTTCAAGAATTCTACCTATTCTCTCTTCTAGCAGATTTATGGTTTAATATTTAGATCTTTGATCCATTTCTATTTTAGTTTAGTGCATAGTGAAAGATATGGGTCTAGTTTTAATCTTCAGCACATGGAAAGCCAGTTTTTCCAGCACCATTCATTAAAGAGGCTAGTGAGGGTATTTGGTTCCTTTGTCTATGATAAGGCAGCTAAGTGTTTAGAGTTATTTTGGTATCTTCTAATCTATTCCATTGATCCTTGGTTCTGTTTTTTTGTTTGTTTGTTGTTTTTTTGTTTTTAACCAGTATCATGCTGTTTTTATCACAGTAGCTTTGTAGCTTAATTTCAAGTCAGGGATTGTGATGCCTCCTGCCCTGCCTCTGTTCTGGCTCTAATTTTTTAAATAAAAAAAAATTTTTTAAAGGACTGGGGATGTAATTCAATGCAAAAGCCCTGGGTTCAACTCAGGTACCACAACAACAATAAAAAAAGACCACTGCCAGTTCCTCGATTCCTAAGGAATAGAGACAGCTGTACTAAGGGAATGGAGGATTTAGTTAAAAGAAAGAAGGAAATTTAGGAAGTCGGAGTACTCTGAGGGGAAAATTTGCCCAAACAGGGTCAAGTCAAGGCAACATAAGAACCTAGCAGTGTCAGAGAAGGGGGCTAGAGCAAACTTTTCCTAGAGCAGTCCAAGACTTCTTTGACACACACCACTCAACAGCACAGGATTCTGCTGCAGGACCAGGCAGGTGGGCAGTCAGGGTTAATCCCGATGCTGTGGGACAGGCAATACTGCAGCGCCACTTCTGTGTGGACCGTGTTCCGTCCAAGAGCCCATGCACAGACCATCAGCAGGAGCTCAGCCCATTCATCATGTGGAACAACATGTTCATTTCTTCCCTTTTGCTGAGACCTCCATCCCCAACGCAAATCACACGGCCACTGCCAAGTAGGACAGAGCTGTGCCCTTCTTGGACTCTCAGTAAATGTTTGATGTGACAATATTGACACCTTGTAGCCAGGGACAGACAGTCCTTGAGCCTGAGGCTTTCAGATCTGACCATCTGCTGCCCTTGCCGTTGTGACTACTGAGTCATGTTCCTCCCAACCGAGTGCCCTGGACTGGAGGACACCAAACTCGACTCCTACCTGTTTGCTAGCTGCTGCTCAAAGTCTCCACACTGCCTCAAGAGCTCTCCACAGGTGGCTATGATCCTAAACAAAACAGAAAGCACTTCAAGTTCAAGTACCTGGAATGCCAACATTTACAGGACAAACACTGTCTTACTCATAAAAATTCTAACTATTTGCTCCTTTTGTTGATGCTGGGTTCTGGGAAAGTTATTGACCATTTGCTGGCCCAGATGAAATGTTTTACTAACTGGTAATTAATAGAAAAGATCCCCTTCCAATATTTTCCATGCCCCTAGCATCCCTGCTATGAATCACAGTTCTATCCTTCGCCACCACAAATAAATTTGCTTTTCCAAAACAGAGAGTTTTATCTTAGAGGGAATGAGTTGGAAATATTTGGTATCTAAACGTTAAAATCAACACTTATTATTTAATATTTGGTAGATGACAACTTGTCAGGCATAAAAAACCTCTTTGATACTAGAAGTGCATCTCTCCCTCTGATCACAGGAAAGGGAGGTAAGGATTAATCCATTTGTTTCTCAGAGAAAAGCCTGAATGATCATCATGCCTGCATTTAATAATTCTTTCATTTCCAGGTAATTTTATGCCAGGAGTCAAACACCGGCTACTAAGTCCTTCAACACCAAACTCATAATGTCAGGACAAATCCAAGGATTAATATCTTAAGCCTAGTTAACTTTTAACTTTCTTTGAAAATGCCTATCATCACCAGGGTATCTAGGCATTCCATCATAAGAAAGGTTTATGAGAAAGTAAAATATTCCACTCGCTCTGAAGCAACACGACAAACTTGTGCAGAATATTTCCTGCTAGGCCAGGTCACTGCAGATGACAGAGGATGTGGTTAGCAGCAAGAGCATTCAATCTCATTAAAATATAAAAAGCCAGAACAGAGTCATGAGGCAGTGATCCAAACAGTCCCAGGCAGTGCTGGCTCTGCCCCAGCAGCCCGGGTCACCGCACTGAGAGCTGTCAGTGTCACAGGCACAGGGGCCAGGGCCAGGCAGGAAATCGAAGTGGTGACATGGGCCAGGTGAAGAGCAGCTGACTCTTCAGAACGCACATCCCTAAGAGCGATTTAAAGACATTTCTAGATTTCTTTTTATCCCAACTAGTAGCATAGTTGATAGGCCACTGGGAGGCAGAGAACCGCAGCATGAATAGAACACACGCCAGCCTCACAGTGAATATAAACATTGTAAGGCATTAATGGAGATGAGGTATTGATAAAGAACTTTTAAAAAAATGAGAATCAAGACTTGTCATGTAGAGGTACAAGATCCCAACAATGAATGTAACTGTACTGTATCCCTAAAATGTACCAATAAACTCAATTAAAGCTGAAAAAAAAAAACAAAAAAAAAACTTTACGAGGAGAGGGGCTTTTCTGGTGTTTTGCTATTACTGATGGTGGGTTGATTTTTTTTGTTTGTTTGTTTCTTGGCTTGTTTTCAGGGTCTAGAAGGTTAGCATTTTTAAAGGCAGTGAAGGAGAAAAGTGAATAGCTTGTAAATGAATATACTCTTTCCATCATGCTCACAACACTAGGCACATGCTGAATCTGCACACCCACGTTACCTGATGGAGTTCTGAAAAGCCGTCCAGTCTTCCTGGAAAATGGAGCTGGAAGGAATGTCATCCAGTTTGCACTTCTTCCGTATTGACTGGAGAGTGTTGGTGAAATCAGACACATACCTGGGGGAGAGGGACCATAGTACAGGAGGGTCACGTAAATCCCTCCATCCTAGACACCGGGAATTGACAGCTTGGGACAAGTTACTAATGACTTGGAGAACGTTTGCAGAGGCTCCAGCCATGGGGTGAGACCCCTTGTAAATCTCTGGCCCCTAAAATGCCTCCTTTATGAGGCAAGACCGTCTTGGTCACCTGCAGAATGGCTTGAAGAGATGCTCAAGACACAGCAGAAAGGGACCGTCACGAGGACAACCGCGGGGACCACCGGGCGAGACACAGGGCAGGTAAATTACTCCCCGATTCCAACAAATGCCTATCTTGGAAAGCAGTTCTGAAGACCTGTTTTAAAACACACACGGTCCTCCTGTAACAGAGGACTGTGACCTGGGACACCGTAAGACAGTTTACTGATATCCAGGGTACTTCCACAAACCAACTCCCCGAATTTTACCCATGGTACGTAAGGGCGGCTCAGAGACAGGGAAGGGAAGCAAAGAGCACACCAGGGACCCTCACACAGGCTGCTATCTGCTCTTGCCGTCCACAGATATTTTCTCCCATCGCACCTGCCACACTGTGCTTCAATCGCTTATTTGCTGCGTGTTTGTTTAATGTGCGCAGCTGCTGCAGACTGGGGGCTCTGTGAGAACAAGGCCTGCTCCACGGTAGCTTCCTGCTGCATCCCCAGGGACAAGCACACACATCCAAGCAGATGACAGGCTTGCAGTGCAGCCCCGGGCAAGGGCTTCACTTTCTCTGCCCCTCAGTTTCCTCATTTTTACAGTGGATTAATGATGTCTTCTGTATGACATCATAAAGTTGTTGGGGTGATAAAATTACATGACTGAAAACCTCTTGGAACGTGGGCAAATCAGTGCACTCCCTTGGGAGAGTGTGGTGTGGAAGATGGAGGGGCACCAAGTCCTCAGGAAGCCGAGGAAACCTGTGACATTTGAGAGTGTAAGGAGAAGCTTTACTTCTCTCCCCTCCTATGCCAAAAGCTCTAGGAGGGGAAAGTAGAACATGATGACCCAGGACCTAAAAGGTGTGTGCAGTGGAGAGAAAGTCCATTCAAAGGGAAGAAGCTTCCTCAAACCCCTCCAGGAGCTGCAGACCACACTGCTGTGCCGTCAGAAAGGCCACAGGCTTTGCCAGAGAAAGCCATGTAATTAGAATTCTGATGGCACCTTTCCTTTCCCCAGGTGAGAGGTGACAGCTTCCTCAGGAAATCAGTTGTTAGGGGAAAGTAGGGAGGGCAGTCCCAAGGACAGATTGGCAAGGAACGTTAAGGAACATGACTTTGCTTTAACTGCGCAAAGTTAAACAACTGCGGACAAGTACGCACAAGAAGAATGAGCCATCCGTCAAGTCCACGCTCTAGGGAGCTCCTAGGACAGAGCTCGCCGGAGGGTGAGCAGGTGGGGTATTTCATGACCCTTCAGCCTAGAATTCAAAATCAGTTTATGAAATCTCAGATAAAACCATTGCTTTTATCACACTATTTTTGTCTTCAAGCCTCCCAGTTTTGTCTCAAAATACACATTTCCAAGTGCCCACCGTGGGAGAGTTGCTGTCAGGAACTTTCATCACATGCTTTCACCTAACGTGCACAACCATCACAGAAAGGAGGTGACATCGCCAGATGCTTGAAGGAGCAGTGACCTGCCCCGCTCCTGACCAGTGAGCACCGGGCCAGGCCCTGGGCCGGAGCCTTCCTGTCCACCACAGCTGTGAACCTCGGATTCTCCAAGCACCCTCTTGGCTGCTTTCTCCATGGCTTCCCCCTAGTTCGAGTCAGACCAAACTGCTCCAGCCTTCCACGATGGCCTTCCCCCAGCCTCTTCAACACTGAGCTCAAGTCAGCTTCAACCTAATTTCCCCGACTAATTCCATAAGCATGAGGTACTCTGGTAACTTCCAAATCTTCCCTTCAAGAGAAGGTGACCTGATTTCTCCACATCTCCTAGTGTACAGTTTGAATTTTAATGTGGCTATGTATTACACTTAAACAAAGTAATCAAAATAAGGGGCAGAAGAACCAGTGGTAAAAGTCTAACAAGGGCTCAGAGAAACAGGAGACAGAGGAAGGAAGAGCCCCGAGAATGAGAATGCGCAGAGCCAGGGAGGGTGGCACATCCTACAATCCCAGAACACTGAGAGGAGGAGGCAGGGGGTCATGAACCCACCCAGCCTGAGCAGTGGAAGAAACTCACAGTCAAAAAGTAAAGGTCTGAGGATCTAGTTCAGTGCAAAGGCTCTGGGGTCAATCCCTATACGGAACTTTAAAAAGTTCAAGACCTCACCTCTCCTGGTAGAGAATTGAAAGGCAGTAAACTTGATAAACAAACAGAAATCTTTCTAAGAGTTTATAGGGAAGAACCAGAAGAACTAAAATTTAGCAAAATGTTCAAAACTGGTTACTTTTGAGAAGACTAACAGTGGACAGGAAGGAAGAAAGACACATTTTTTAGTGTCTTTTCACATGGGGAGGTGATTATTTCTACAAGCATTATTTCTGCTGTTTTATAATAAAATGTCTAGATCCCAAGAAGCAAAATGGCTTTCCTTCAAAAAATGTTGACGGCACAGGAAAAAAGAGGTGAAATTTGACTTGATTAGGCTGCTGCTGCTTCTCTTTCTCCAGAGACACACTGGAGTTCACCTGCACCCACCGCCAGTCCTGAGCACCCCAGGTCAGAAGGCCACGGCAATGCCCACAAGCTCCGGGACTACAGCCCTCGTAGGTTACATGGCCCAGCTGGTATTTCTGGAATGACAAGCGCTCCCTAAACTTCCTACAGCAAAACAGCATTAGTTCAATAAACGAGGGCTCTTGAGACTCTTGAGACTCAGCAACTCCACTTTGGAACAAACTCCAGAGGGGCCCCTTGGAGAGCACAAGAATGTACTTGCCTGTGAGCTAGGAACGAGAGCACACAACCTACTGAGGCCCTCACACCGCAGCTATGCAGGTCACAGAGGCCAGCCTCAGGCCACCTTCCTCCTCCTTACAAGATGTATTTCAACTTTGCCCTTCTTCATCTCCTCTGCTTTCCTTCCTGTAGCTGTATGCACGTGTGTGTGTGTGTGTGTGTGTGTGTGTGTGTGTGTGTGTGTGTGTGTGTGTGTGCATTTGGCCCTGGGGATGGAAACCAGGGTGATTCTGTAAATCACACACCACATGATGCATCATTTTAAAGAATACAGCTCAGGAGTTTTTAGAGTGTTCCCAGATTGTATAACCATCATCGTAACTAGAACATTTTCATCATCCCAAGAAGAAACTTAGATCCTTTAACAGTCATCCCCCACCTCCGCTAAATTCCCCTGGCCTCAGGCAAACACGAATCTTTCTCTCCCCTCAACAGATTCACCTGCTCTGGACATTTCATGCAGATGGAAAGATGTAACATATGGCCCTCTGTAACTGGCATAATGTTAACGTCAATTTTTACTTCCTATTTTAATAACACAAGAAATACAAATTCATGCTTATTGATTTAAAAAGTCAAAAATAACAAAGAAAGGAGCTGGTGGTGTAGCTTAGTGGTAGGGTGCCTGCCTAGCACGCATAAGTCCCTGGGTTCAACCCCAGGGCTGTAAAAAGAAACAAAGAAAGAGCCGGGGCTTTAGTTCAGTGGTTCCACCACCTGCCTCACAAGCACAAGGACCAGAGTTTGATCCCCGGTACCAAAAAAAAACAAAAACAAAGAAAGACAATTTTCCTATGACCACCATTCCAGTCTTTCTCCATCTCTCCAAAGATAACTACTGTTGAGTGTACTGCCTAACCAAAGGCTCAGCAAATTTTTTTTTATTAAAGTCCAGATAGTAAATATTCTTGAATTTCAAATCGGCTCTAACTTCATGATGAGACAGGAGTCAAAGAACATAGCTAAGTGAATGAGCATGACTGTATTCAAATAAAACTTTATAAAAATAGATGGCAGCCACACATGATGGTACCCACCTGTAAACCCAAAACTTTAGGAGGCTGCGATAAGGGGATCACAAGTCTGAGCCTAACCTGGGCAACTCAGCAACTTAGTGAGACCTTGTCTCAAAAAAAGGCTGTGGATGTCGCTCAGTGTGAAGGCCCTGGGTTCAATCCCCAGTAACAGGAAAAAAAAACAAAAACAAAAACAAAAAAACAGATGGCGGGCCAGATTTGACCTATGAGCTATAGTTTGACCACAAGTATTACTTTTTTTTTTAAAGACAGGGTCTTATCTGTTCTTTTTTTTTTTTTTTTTTTTTTTCTTTTTTGTACCGGGAATCAAACTCGGGACCTTGTACTTGTGAGGCAGGTGGGGAACCACTGAGCTAAATTCCTGGCCCTAACATTTTAAAGTAAAAAACAAAACAAAACAAAAACCCTACAATAGTCAGCACTCCTGGTGTTTTCGTTTTAATGAGAAACAATCACATCCATTTATCTATGCATTGTCTATGGCTATTTTTATGCTATAGACATCTCTACTGCAACAGATACCACAAAGGCCCATAAACTACTTACTTTCTAGGCCTTTGCAGAATAAGTTTGCTGAACTCTGCTACAGAAAATATACTGTAGTTTTTGTACATTCTTTCCACATAATATCTTACACTGCAATGTACTTTCTTGCCACCTGACGATGTTTCGGAAATCTACCCCTGTTCACATGTGAAGACTGGTCAATGCCTTGCTACGCAGGGTCCCCTGTGAATTTATCACATTTTAGTCGTTGCCTAGTGACAGACACCTGGGTTGTTTCAGATGTTCCGCTTTTGCACAGTGCGCTGCGGGAACATCTGCTGAGTACCCCCGGGGCTCAGTGTGCCTCCCAGGGTTCCCAGCAGGACACGGCACACACATGCTCACTTGGGGGACATGGCTCTCTGTGGGGCCCTTCCCGCTCCCCCAGGCTTACTTGGCAAAGACCGACTTCAGGGCTGTCAGCAGGCCACAGGTCCCCAGGCCGTTGGTGAATCCGACACATCTGTTGACAGCTGCGGCTGCCAGGCCAAAGAGTTTGCTCACGGAGTGGCTCAGCTCCTGCACACAGTCGATCACCTCACCGTGCTCCTGGGTAGGCGAACATAAGCAGGAGCCACGTCAGAGCCCGGAAGCCTGGGCAGACAGCAGTGAGACGGGCCCTCCGAGCCCTCTCGTCTGGGGCGAAGCCACTAAGTAGGGTACTGGAAACTCTGTCCCCAGCAGCGACAGTGCTTCTGGAGCCAGAGCTGAGGGAGGACAGTCTACGTGGTCAGGAACACCACGGAAATGGACTGATGTCTACCTCCCCCTTACATCTGCCACTTCTTTCCTCTCTTTCCATGATTAGCAAAATGGTACTTTCCCCTCTGGCTCTGGAGGTAGGATTCAAATTCCCCACATCGCTCACTCTAAAAGAATGTAGTAGAGGGCTGGGGATTTAGCTCAGCGGTTCGGTGGCCTGCCTCGCAAGCGCAAGGACCTGAGTTCAATCCCCGGTACCAAAAAAAAAAGAAAGAAAAAAAGAATGTAGTGGAAAGAAAACTCTTCTTTTAGGGGCAAGAATGTAACTGAAGTGGGACAGACTTTCTCGGTACATCCCTAGAAAACATGAAAATGCTAAGAGGCAGCAGGTTTTAGCCACAGCAAGATCAGTTCTTACACGTCAACTCACTTCATGCTAAACCTTAAATGACATGAAAATGAAACGGCTTTCCTGGTGCCTACAGAGCGGAGTCCTTGGATGCTGCACTCCTGTGTCTATCCCTGCATCTCCCATAAACAGATCGCCTAATAAGAAATCACTAAACCAAAGAGATAGGCAACTTGCCCCATGACCACTGAAGACTCGATTTTTACTGGGGATTTGAAGTAGAAAATGTGTAGCGTATTTGTGGTGTCGTTTCACATTTGGATTGCAAGACCCCAGGAGGCGTTTAAAGTTCGCCCCCTCCTTTTTGGGGTGCACACTTGATCCCAGCCCCCAACACTGTCGGGCTTGGCCGGGACCCAGCACACAGGAGGCTGTGACAGTACCAAAGGCACGGCGCTGATCTGGATGAGAAGGTTGCTCTCCTCCAGGCCACCGTACTTCAGCTGGTAGGGTCTGTAAGGGCCATACACAGCGTCAACCAGCTCCACCACTTTCACCATGTTGTGCTCGTCTGCGGAGAATCAGAAGTTTACGACAACGGTGAATAAAGAATCTGTAATTCAGTCGCTGGAAAGAAAGCAACAGGCACGAGGTATTCTACTAGAATTTTTCCTATTCTATTTTCAAGAATGACTACATTTGGTTAATCTGCCTTTATCATACATGCAAGGGTCTTCAACTATCACCTCAGTAAACATCTGAGTAAACTTGGGCTCTGCGTTGTTAGCTGAAAAGTACTATTGTAGACACCAACCTCCTTAATCCCACATCCCTTCACAGTTAAGAATCCCTTCAGGGCTGGGGATTTAGCTCAGTGGTTCCACTGCATGCCTCACAAGCATAAGGTCCCAAGTTTCATCCCCGGTACCAAAAAAAAAAAAAAAAAAATCACCACAACGAAATCAATAAATATGCAGAAATACAGTGTATGTTGAAGGATGTTCACAGAATCAATGCCAGGATCACAGAGTCTGGGAAACATTCCAAGCATGGAGTGAATAAATATAACAGCCTAACTTCTTCACATCCTTCTGGTTCTCGACAATCTCCTCTCCACTAAAGACAGAAAAATATTCCCCAACAGAAACTCGATCACATCATGGCCCTACTGGCAACCTCCCAGTGACTTCCCAAAATCTTTTCTAGAGTCTACACAGCCCTGCATTGCCTCGCCTCAGGAAGTGCAAGCTGGTGGCTATTAGGATGGAGGCTGGGCTGAGGTTGCAGACCCAGGCAGGGCGCATGGCTAGCAGCAGTGAGGCCTGAGCTCCATCCCCAGCCCTGCAGAAGCACAAAGGCCCCAGGGACCCAACTGTACAAATGACTTCACTTTGCTTGCTATGCCCACTTTCTCGGAGATAAAACAAGGAGACAATGGCAACAATCTCATGAGGCTTTTGTGAAGACCAGGTAAAATAACAGGCATACAGCATGTGATAATTTTCCTGCTACTTTTTCAGCATCGTTCTCCTTCATGCTCTGGCTAGCCTCAGCCTCATCTCAGTTACTACAAGCACCCCCGCTCTGCTCCGGTCCCATGCCAATCCCACATCTGAATGGACCCTCCCCTCCTACCCGCCCTCTCCCTCCAGCTGACTCCTCTTCCTCCTTCACTACTCAGCCTGACTCCACCAGGTTCAATTATAATTGTTTATACAGGTTTAGAACCAGCTGCTTTTCTTCAAAGTACTTATCTCACTGTATAATCACACAACCATTAGGGTGGTTATCTGATTAACTCCCATTGGAATATCCATTGGGTGAGAGCAGGAACTGTCTTGCTATGCTCAGCCCTGGATCCTCAACAGCCCAAATTCCAGTACTAGTCCATCTGTGCTTGAATGAATACAATAAATATATTTTAACCTATCCAGAATGCAATCATAAAAAATAACAGCACACACACACACACACACACACACACACACACACACACACAAGTTGGAAACCAGGATTCTCAGTGCAGGACACAGGAGATGAAAATAAGTATCAAAGAAGTAAAAATCTTATGGCACTGGATTTGACTGGATAGCATCAGTATAAACTGGAAATTTTTTAAAAATGTATTTTACCAAAGAAACCTAGAAGCAATGCTGCCTCAGCAATAACGAGCACCCCGGTGCCCAGGTCTTGGTCTCTAAACATCACTTCCAACTAGAAGAAACCAGTCTTCCTGGGAAATGCTGGTTCTAGGACTGAGGCAAAGGAAACCACAAAGTGTTCTTAGAATATTTTATGACAAAAAGCAAGGCACCACTCAAAAACTAATAAGGACAAAAGGTGTAGGAGGGAGCTTGAAGGGGCAACCACAGCCCACATTTGAAATAATATGGACATTACAATGAATGGCAAACCCGGCAAGGTGATGCAAGCCTGTGATCCCCACACTCCCTCCTACTTCAGTAGGAGGGTCAGAAGTTTGAGCCCAGCCCGGGCAACTGTATAAGCCCCTGTCTCAAAACACACACACACACACACACACACACACACACACACAAATTGCTGGGGATGTAGTTTATTACAAAGACTCTGGACAGCAGAAAACAAAATCAAATTGGTAATAATGGATCATAACACACTGAATATTTTTAAAAGAAGCCATGAAATCATAGTAACACTACAGAGGTAGAAAGAAAAATCTCTTCTTTCCAAAAAAGTGCCCACAGTACCTTCTCCAAAAAAGGCCAGCAAATAAATGTAAAAAGAAAATCGCCATTCTATAATCAGCACTGTGACAGTGGCTGCCAGAGCCTCTGAATTCGTGTTTCTTGGGGAATGGTGGCTTCTTAACAGCGCACAGTATCATCCCACAGATTACTGAACAGAGAGACCTCGCAGACACAGTTATCAAGTGATGAATCAAGCCTATTACCAACAAGATGCTCTGAGCCTCCCAGTGTGAGGCAATGGGAACACAACTGTGACTCAGCGCTTCTGCCAGAAATGCTAACTACACCTCATCATAAGGAAAGAACTGGGCAACTCCAGAATGTGGGACCCTCCGTAAGAACAACTACCCCGCCTCCTTCCCAAGTGTCAATGTCATGAAAGACAAAACATGGATGAAATGACTGCTTTAGAGTAAGAGACCGGACAACCGAAGGCAGTGTAGGAATCTCAGCTGGAGGCACAGAGGAGTGGAGCCTGGTCTGGTGGGCACCTCAGTAATTCCCAGACTCTGGGGCCGAAGCCGGGAGGGCCACAAGTTCCAGCTCAGCCTGGGCTACACAGTGACTTAGCCAGACCCTGTCTAAACATAATTAAAATTTAGAAAAGGGCTGGGACAGAGCTTGGTACAAAGACCCTGGGATCAATCCTCAAAGTGGAAAAAAAAACATCTGTGCAGCTGGAACATCTGAAGAGACTGCATAATAGATGACAATATGGAATCAATACAGGTTCTCCAGTATGGTGATGACAATAAAACGCCCTATTGCAAATAGTTAAGAATATACACAGTCATATACAGAATCTGCACATGCATATACGCTAAAATGCTATTTCGAGATGGCAAATTTAAGATATTTTTTGCCTTCCTTTCATGTTCAGTATTTTTTACAATAAGTATATATTGCCTGTTATAAGATCAGCCTATTATTTTCAAATTTTACTTTCTATTGTAAAAGTTTTATATATTTTAGATTATAACATGTACATGTTTTCACTATTAAAATAAGAGAAAAATAGGGCTGGAGATTTAGCTCAGAGGTGCCACCACCCGCCTTGCAAAGTCCCAAGTTTGATCTCTGGTACCCAAAAAACAAACAAACAAACAGACACAAAAGTATTAAGGGTAAACTAAAAGCTAGAAAATACATCTATAGACTGGGCATGGTGGTTAATGTCTATAATCCCAGCTACTTGGGAGGCTAAGGCAGGAGGATCCCAAGTTCAAAGCCAGTCTGGCAGACATAGATAGATAGATGGATAGATAGATAGAGCTATATACATATACTTATCATATTTGATAAACAATGGGGAAAAGTTACATAAGAATCTTTTAGAAATATATGTCAGAATTTTAGCAGTGGTTATTTCCAGCAAGTGGAATTATAAGTTTTGTATTATAGACTCTACATCGTGAATTTGGGGGTGGTTATTTTGTTTTGTTTTGTTTGCAGTATACAGATGGAACTCAGGACCTTTTGCTTGTGAGGCAGGCCACTGACCTACATCCGCAGCCTTGAGGGGAGCTGTTTTTGGAGACAGGAACTTGCTATGTAGTTCAGGTTGGCTCTGAACTCACTGTATAGTGCAGGCTAACTTCAAAATTGCAGTGATCCTCCTGCTTCAGCCTCCCGACTGCTGGGATTATAGGCATGGACCACCATACCCAGCTTATATCATGAATTTTTGTAACACATTTTGTTGTTTTAGAAACATATTTAATATATTATTTAAAATAAATTGCTCTAAAAACTAACCAAAAATAGATTACATCTTCAGAAGAACAGGCAAAGAATATGCAACTCAAAGGGAAATATATATATATAT
>NW_022900946.1:5391435-5412230 GCF_012274545.1 Fukomys damarensis | reverse complement strand
ACACATACATACATGTGTGTACATATATGTATTTTTTTATAATATAGTTTTCAAAGTTACTAACAACCAAAGTAAAAAACTAAAATATGTCATTAAGTAACTAAGAACCAGACAGTGAAGAACAAACAGTCTGGTGCTGATGAGGACAGGCGGGAATTAGCACCCTCATTCACAAATAACAGATACAAAAATAGGCAAAATATTTTATGTATTATATTGTGTTATTACATTATAACATATATGTATATTACAATATAGAAATACGTAGTATAAAACTTATGTTGTCTATTACATGGTATTTACATACTGTGTTCAGTGTTTTTATTAGTATCTGTGAACTGTGTTTACACTTGAATTGCTGGGAAGAAATGTAACAACAGAATGTTGCCAGTGGCTCTGAGTGATGAAGTTGGATCGAGCACGCCTATTCTCTTGTTATTTTTATGTATGTTTCTGAATCATTTTTAAGTTAACTCCTTTTTTTGCCTTTTATTTGCTTTTCCAAGATAGTCTCCCTATGTAGCCCAGGCTGGCCTTGATATCACAGGGACCCTCCTGCCTCTGTCTCCGTGCGCCACCACACACAGCTAAGAAAAGTTCTTGTGAAACCCTCTAAGGGAAAAACCACACATTCAAACTTCTACAGCACATCTCTGCCTCTTCAGCTGGTGGCTCACAGGTCCTCAGGGAAGCCTGACTCCAAGGGGAGGCGCAGACCTGCTCCCTGCCCTACCGATCCCACCCTGCTCCAGCAGGAAGAACCTGCATTCTTCAGTCACTTAGTCCAGGCCACTGCCGGGCTCAGGAAGCTACTCAGTCTCCCATGCCTCTCCCACAGCTGAGCCTGGCCCCAGAGCTGCTAGAGACATCTATGAATCACCAAAAACACACTCCCTGGAATGTACAGCCAGTGACACCCAAACGTAATTAAAGAGAGTAACTACTAAATAAACCCAGTTGGTCACATGGCAACCACCTGGTGGAACAAGGCTTTCCCCGGCAGTTTCCTGACTGACAGCAGCCTGTGTCAGGGGGTCTGCACTATTTAAAGGCTGGTGATGCTTTTTGAAGACTGGGACAACTGGGAAACATAGGATTTGTTGCCCCAGGTGGGAAAAAGCAGTGCTTCCACTCCGGCCCACTTTCCCCGCAGCCACCTTCAGCTCCCTCTCCAGAAGAGCATGCTGTTGCCACTTCCCAGACCTTCTCTATCCCATGCGTCCTCTGAATTTACTTTTTAGGTTGAATCATCAGAGGTTTATGACTTGAAACACAGAGGAGAGCGGCCTCCCAGGGAGACCTGCTGCCCGCCTCCCAGTTCAGCCTCTCACGCTCTGAGCCAGAGCCCCGGAAGTGCCCGGCAGTGCTGGGGCTGGACAGAGACATCACAGGGCTCCCTCCACACCGCAGGGCGTCGCGGACAAGGCTGTCACGCGTGTGGAGGGGAAGGGCGAACGCCTTCCGTTTCTGTCCAGTCAGTCACCTGCAAAGGCAAACAAACCGGGGCCCAGAAACTGCAGAAAGAGCGAGTAGGGAGCGGCGGAGAAGGGGGCAAGAGACACTTACGGAGGTGGGGAAGCAGTGCCATCTCCAGCCCCTTGGCGAAGTGGGCCGTGGCGTCGTAGAACTCCAGCAGCCTGGTGAGCTCCAGCTCGGGTCCTGCCCGTTCCACTCCAGCGCTGAGGCACATGGGCAGGGAGGGCACCAGGGCCCCCAGGGTCTGAATCAGCAGCACAGTCACCACTTCGTGGGGGTTCCTGAAAACCTGCAGTGGCACAGAAGCGACTGCATTAGGGCCTGGAACCAAACCAGGAGGCGGTTTTGCAGAGGCTGTCGCCTGGGTCCCGCAAAGGAGCCATTACCCTCCCACCTGAAGGCAAAGCGGACCAGTTTCCCTCATCACAAACTGAGGCCTCAGTTGTAAAACTGGCAGGCCGCAACTTGTCCAGAACAATTGGCCTCAAGTCCCTAGCTGTTTTCTTTTTCCCTCTTCGTTCTTATTAATAGCTGTTTGCAGTACCGTCATTATTTCGCTCATCGCATGATACAACACATCTTAATACCCTTCACATCCCACCCCATTTCCCGATCGTGGCTGTTTACAGCTTCCCATTCTGTGTACTTCGGGTCTCTCCAGGGAAAGCTGCCTATTGTACAGTCCATTCCAAGGAAGTGCAGAGTAAGCGCCCTTTTGTTCTAACCTGAATGAAATGAAACATGAGGCCTATTCTTGGGCAAACCTAAGGCCAACAAGGTATAAAATTAAAATGATAGAGCCGTTTAAATTCAAGGTTTTAATAGACAATATCTAGAGATAAGTGATAATGAAAACCACATAACAAATTTTACAGGGCACAAAAGAAACTATGCTAAGAAGGAAATTTATAGCTTTACATACTACATTAATAAAAAAGGAGAAAGATCTCAAATCGATGACCTAACTGTGCACATTAACTAGAAAAAGAAGCTCAAGCTAAACCAAAGTGAGCTGAAGAAAATGCAAGTGGTGATAGGTAAAATAGAGAACAGAATGTTAAGGACTCCAGAAATTGGCTTTTTGGAAAGATCAATAAAATTGACATTACCTAAACTGACTCAGAAGAGAAATGACTCATTATTAAAACCAGACATGAGCCTGCTGTCGTGGCACATGCCTGTAGCTCCCAGTACTCCGGAGGCTGAGGCAGGAAGATCGTCACAAGTCTGAGGTCAGCCTGTGCAACACAGTTAGTTCAAGGCCAGGGTGACTAGACAGCCAGACCCATTCTCAGACAACAAAAATATAAAATAAAATTGGCTATGAAAGTGGGGACATTACCATCAATTTTAAAGAAACAAAAAGATTATAATGGAATACTATGAGCAACTGTACACCAACAAAGTGGATAAAATGGACAAATTCCTAGAAATTGCAATCTACCAAAACTGGCTCAAGAAGAAACAGCAACTACAACTACAACTAGTAAAGAGATCAAAACTGTAATCAAAAACTTCCCAAGCCAAGTGTGGTGCCACACACCTGCAATCCCAGCACTTGGGAGGCTGAGGCAGGAGGATGGAGAGTTCAAGACCAGCCTGGACTACATAGACCTCATCTTGAAAAATCAAACAAACAAACAAAAAGCTACAAAAAATGACTTCCCAACAGAGAAAAGATCAGTCTGAGCGGCCTCACTGGTGAATTCTGCAAAACATTTTAAAGAAATATTAACATCACCCTTCTAAATAAAACACTTCAAAAAAGTTGAAGACAGCATGCTGTGGTCCGAACTCAGTTCCCAGGCTGGGCTAGAACTTGTGATCCCCCAGCTCTGCCTCTCACAGTGCTAGGGTTACAGGTGTGCACCACACCCAGCAGCCTAAGAGCAGGCACAAGAAGGAGGCCAGCTTCTGCCACTCTACCTGACGTCTACTGGAGGTTCTAGCCAGAGCAGCTGTGCCACAAAAAGCAACGGAGACAGGAACAGGACTGTCTCTACAGATAACACTCACACATGTATAAAATCTATGCATAGATCCTCATGGAGAATCTAATAAAACTTCGAAGAACATTTGTTTTGTTGGATACATCCTATGTTACACTCTGCTTAGAGCCCCCTGCTGGAGTAGGGGGAAAATAAACAGAAGAAGGAACGAAGCAAATCCAAATATAACGAAATGGCTAAACTGCTAATGGCTCTCCAATGTGTCTTTCCTGAGTAAGTCATCCAATCACCTACCGGATTTTGCTGTTAAGACTCCATAGGACTCTAAGGAATTTAAAAGCACCCAATATTAGAATTTATCATTCTCCTGGATCTGTTTCCTCAACTCCCCAGTTCTGACAGTAATGTGTTCACACAACCAAGAGGGAGACCTCCCTTTAACCTTCCTTCCTTTCAAGCCCTTTACAGTTCCTAATGACTGTTCCAGCAATTGTTCTAGGTGTAGAACAGCTCCTACAGTTGTTTACCTTTCTCAAACTTGACATTACCATCTCCACCCAGTACCGGGCAAAGGCTCCTACCTTTCTCCCATCTCTCCTGTCAATTCACCACCACATTCATTATGTTTAAATGTTACTTCCAGACTTTAGTTACATTTTAAGTTTTTAATATTGCAAGGTTCTCCAGTCATTAACATTTTGGTGTTGCCATTGCTATCGGTCTTAGGCATTCCGGTGGAGTAGACCTCACTGTGCTTTTAACTTGCATTTCCCCGATGGCCAAGGCCAGTGCGCTCCTAGTCACGCGCTCGCTGGCCATTCATACATCTTCCTCTGTGAAGAGTCTGCTCAGGTCTACTCCAGCCAGTTCCAAGGCCGGGGGTTTCACCTTTTTATTAGTTAGTTGTAGGGGTTCTTTACATACTTTGAATTCCTTTGTCGGCTCTGTTTTTAGAGATTTTCATCCAGTCTGTGGATTGACCAGAGGTTGACTGTGATGACGCCTAATTTATCAGGTTTTGGTTTGGTTTCTGTAGTGCCGGGGATCCGATCCAGGGCCTCAGGCCTGCTAAGCAAGCATTCTACTCCTGAACTACACTCCAGCCCAGTTCTCCCCTGTTTTTTCATTTTAGTTTATGAGTACATTTGTGTGGCACTGAATGTTTTCATTCCTCGTGTGGAGTCGGCACATGAGCACAACACCTATGACTCCTCTTCTCATCCCCTTTCTTCCATCCTCCCTCCCTCCGCCCATCCCTTCTTTCCTTTTTTTTTGACAGAAGGGAGAGGGAGGAAAGTGAAAGGGGTGAAAAAAAGAAAGTGGGATGACCTGGGAGTGGTGGCATGTGCCTGTAATTCCAGCCCTCAGGAGGCTGAGGCAGGAGAATCACTGTGAGTTTGAGGCCAGCTTGGCTAAATAGTGAGACCCTGTCTCAAAAGAAAAAGAAATTGGGATGAATTTTTCCTTTTATAGTTGTTGTTTTCTATGCCTAAGCAACATCACAAAACCCCACATCCTGTGGTCTGTGAACATTGCTTTCTTTGGTAAATGTCCAGAGGACCCCTTTAAGGAGATGGGAGCCCTATAATAGAAGACATTTAATTGAAGGATCATCTAATAATTCCATAGGAGATCTAGAATATGACTTTATGTACAGACCAAAGAATTAGAACTGTCTGGTACAGGGCTATTTAGTCTAACTTCTGCTACTCACCAGGCACTGAAGTGAAAGACAAAAGCAAAAAACACTACAGTATCAGACTCATCAGTTACGGCTATCAAGTCACCTAGATAACCTCCAGAAAGACAATCTGATGCTGTCTTCACTACACATGAAATTCACTCAGGCTGGGGATGTAGCTCAGTGGCGTTGCATCTGTTTGGCAAGTGCCAAGGTCCTGAGTTCGATTCTCAGTACTGGAGGGGAGAAAAAAAAATTAACTCAGGATGGAACACATATCTAAACATAAAAGCAAAACAATTTTCTAGAAGAAACAGGGAAGAATACCTTTGCCACTAGGGACTATTGATGGTTTCTTAGGACATGCGGAATAATAAACACAAAAGAAAAAACTGACTAGGTTTCATCAAAATCAAAACTTCTGCTCAGGACGGAGAGTGCAGTTCAGAGGCACAGTGCTTGCTTTCCTAGTGTGTACAAGGCCCTGGGCTCCAGTCCCAACTCTACAGAAAAAAAGGAACAAAACAACCTCTGCCTAAGCCACAGACTAGAAGAAAATGTCAGTGAAATGTATCTGACAAAGGCTCTGTATGTGGTATATATAAAGATTTCCTCTCCTGGAATTAAGTAATAGACAAATAATCCAATTTTTCAAATGGGCAAAGACTTGAGCAGACGTTTCACAAAGGAAGACACAGAAATAGGAGCTTGATGCCCTTAGTCATCAAGGAAATGCAAGTTAAAACCACATGAGGTACACCACACACCCACCAGTGTGATAAAGTTATTAAGAATGACTACACCTAATGTCAGCAAGGATGTGGACACTCGGAACTCATACCTCACTGTGGGAGAGCAAAGAGGACAACCACTTTGGAAAAAGGCAGTTTCTTCTCCATCTAACACACTAGGTATTTACCCAAGAGATATAAACACTGTACCTACAAAAGAATTTTTATAGAGCAATGTTCAGAGCAGCTGTATTCATAACAACTACAAGTGTCCATCAGTGAGAGGATGTGTAAACAAGCCGATTCCTACCATGTAATAGTATTTAGCAACAAAAATTCTACAACACAAGTAAATCTCAAAAGCACACTAAATCAAAGAAGCCTTACCAAAAGTGAATAATTTCATCTAAATGAAATTCTACAGCACTCCAAAATGATTTATGCAGAAAACAAAACAGAGCAGTGGTTGCCTGGGAAGGTGCATAAGAGAACTATTTGGGGTGATGGTAACGTTTTCCTTCTAGAAAGTTAAGTCACACAGATATTTACATTTTGAAACTAACCAAATGGCACATTTAAGATCATCACATTTCACAAATTTTCTCTCAAAGACGGGGTTGAATTCCATTAATAACATGTACTACCATGGATGGTGTTCACAATTTATTTTGAAATAAATCAAAAAATAAGGGTCGCGGTCAGGAATTGAGCTCAGTGGCGCATGCACCTGCCTCGCAAGCACAAGGTCCTGAGTTTGATCCCTGGTACCAAAAAAATATATACAAGAAGGTTTAATGAGCATACAGAAATAGGTGGAAGGGAAGATTTATAATAATGCAAATACAGAAGAATGTTCATTGTAGAACCTAGGAGCTGTGCATATGGATATTCATGACAGTTCTTTCAATCTTTTTATATGTTGGAATTTTTCACCCTAAAGTACTGGGAGTGGGGCGTGATGACACGTCTGTGATCCCAGCACTCGGGAGGCTGAGGCAGGAGGGCCAGTGTACAGCTCAGTGACACAGCCCCTGCTTCACAGGGATGAGGCCCTGGGCTTGAGCCCCAGGGCAATGAAAAAGGAATGATTTAAAATACTGGAATCTGTAAAGGAAACACCTTTACCCTGGTGCCTTTAGCCTTGTTTTGCATTATTTTAAACTTCAGAAGGTGACCACGGACTATCTGCTTACATCCTGTACAGAGAATGGGCTGTCACCTCCTCAGTGTCACGCTCTCTGCCCAGCTCTGACAGGGACCTATGGCAGTTATTTTCCTCCATTGCAGAAAAAGAAGCAAGACATGGCCTTCTCTGTTAAATGGGCCAGAAGCCAAAGGCAAAATGAGCATAAACAGAAGGCTAACAAACTGAGGATGAGGACTGAGGAGAAGCCAAGAGGTCTACGTTCTTTTCTTAGATGACATGGTCCTTGTAAACATGGGCAGAGCTCTTGCGATCCTCGCGATACCAGCAGAAGCAAAGATGGGCAGATGAGCGTGGATGGTCAGCTCACTGAAAACTGACAGTTACAAAAAAACTGTGAAACTTCCATAAGGAGTTTTTTTCTCCTTTAAAAAGAAAATAGCCGGGTGTAGTGGCACACGCCTGTAATCCCAGCACTCAGGAGGCTGAGGCAGGAGGATCGCTGTGAGTTTGAGACCAGCCTGGACTACATAGTGAGTTCCAGGTCAGTCTCAACTACACAGTAAGAGCCTGTCTCAAAACAAAACAAAACAAAACAAAACCACCTAAACCAAGCCTGGTGGCACAGCCCTGTGATCCCAGCACTCTGCCTGCTGAGGTAGGAGGATGCAAATTTGAACCCAGCCCAAGCAACTTAGTGACTTAGTGAGACCTTGTTTCAAAGTAAAAAATTAAATAAAGGACTAGGATGTAGCTCAGTGAGAAGGCCTTAAGTTTAGTCCCCAGGAATTAGATAGACAGAAACAAAAAACAACTAAGTCTAAATTAGGTTTGTCCAAAAAGAAGAAAAGAAAGGATGGAGAAAGGGCTTTATCCGAGCTGAACGACAGGACCCTGCACAAGGGTTCTCTCTCAGTCCAGGTCATTCCACCCAATGACCGATGAGCGGCTCCAGAGTGATTCAGGAGCAAGTGTGAAAAAAAACGCTAAGCAGCCACGCCACCCGCTGCAGGGCCACCCACTGCAGGGCGTAGGGCATCACCCCAGGCACAGACTTCCCCAGCTGGGGCCAACCTGCTGTGCCTCTGGCCCGAGACAAAGGAACACAGCACGTGTGCTAGGCAGGGGAGGCCCCAACATTCTGGAAAAGAGAGGGACGGGAGTCTCTACTTGAGACCTCCATCTCACCTCACCTCCCGTTGGAGGCTGTCCTTAAAACTACTCTTTCGTTAACTGGGTGTGTGGAGAAAACAGGAGTGAACCTCACCTTTAGTTAAGATAAAAACAGTGACTCAGCTTTCACACTGAAGATAGTGTCTTTGAGGAACCCCGAAGGCAGATTCCACTTCAGATGTAGATGAGGCATAAGCGCATTTGTTCTCATTCACGGATGGGTTTCTAAGCCCATGGCCTAACCCTGGTCACAGCAGCAAACTGAGAGACCAGCGGCAGCCCCGGCCCCCACTGCCCGCCACCACAGCGTCACCCTCCCCACACCTCAGCGAGCTGCTGTTACCTGCGCGGTCCACTGGGTCTGTGCGTGCCAGGCGCCCAGCAAGGCGTCATAGAGGCCGGTGAGCTGCTGGGCCAGGGGCAGGTCGGTCTGGCACAGCTCCTGCCAGGCTGCTAACAGCTGTACCTGCAGGAGCACAACAAAGAGGCTCGCAGGGCACAGCGGGAATGCTGCTGCTGCAGCTCCCTGCTCGCCACCAAGGCAAGCGAGTCGCGTAACTGCCACCATTCTGAGCACCTAGCACCCAAGAGGTCCACTCCCCTGTCGCAGGAACCAAGCGGAACAAGCCCAGCTGCTCGAGTGTCATCCACAGCTTGACTCTCACTCTCTGAGTGGCCTGTCCCCTCTTCCTTTCCTGCAGGATGCCACCGTGCCCCACGTGTGCACGCCATGTACGCAGGCATGAGTGTTGAAACTTCGGGCCCTAACCTTACCACTTAACATGCACAAGCGTGCCAGCCTGGAGGGAACTAAGCCCAGGAAGCTGCAAGGATTTTTGGCAACCAAACTTCAACAAACAACACCAGAAAATGTATTAATTATCATGGCTTGCTGAAGACACAATGAAGCTTAAGACATGAATCTTCCTTAAGACAAAAATGGGCTGACCATAATGACACACACTTAGCTCAGCACTCTGGGAGGCTGAAGCAGGAGGATCTCACGTTTGAGCCTGGTCTGAGTGACGCAGGGAGACCCCGTGTCAAAATTAAAAATTTTAAAACGGCTGGGGATGTGGCTGAGTGCAAAGGCCCTGAGTTCATTTCCCAATACCACAAAAAAAAAAAACAAACAAAAAATGTGAATAAATTATAACGACTTTTCAAATTTGTAAATAATACAGGACAAAAAGTAATAAATACAGGACAAAAACCTCTGCCTTTTTCCAACTGGCAATTAAATGCATCCATATGCTGGACCAAGATTACCCCCTACTGGCTAACCAGAAGAAAAACAACCAGCTGTCAAAGAGGCAACATTTTTGCCTTTGAGTAAAAAATGGGATTTTTGTAGCTCCCGTTACCAGCATCCTATAACTATAATGGCTCACAGCTTCTTACCTTGTGACATTTGTAGTAGTATGCAAGGAGCTGGGGCATCCGGTCGATTTCAGTAAAAACTTTCACAAACATTTTGGACTGATCTAAAGAAAACAAAATAGATTTATACATTTCCAGGTTTTCAGATGCAGCCAAGAAAATTAATTCACTAGGATAAATGTGAGTCATACAGATACATAGAGAGATATACCGATATCCTCCCAGATAATTAATTAACTCATGGGGATCACAGACACAAGAGGCAGGTAAAGTCGACAGCAAACCATGTGACTTAATCAATCGATCAAGCAGGCCTGGCTTGTTAGGACGACACCTAAGTAAACGCCACTCGCGGAGCTGAGACTGCACCACAGCACAGGGACAAGCACACAAGAGGGAAGCAGGCTGAAGTCAGGGCCAGAGCTGGCGGGGGCAAACCTGAGTGTAAAGAACGGAGGCTCTCGGGGTTGAGCAAGGCCACGCTCACCTGCCCCCAAGTCCTAGCCTTTGTCAGGATTATAACTATGGGTGACTGGTGTCTAAAGGAACTCACTTTAGAGCAGCAGGGCTGAGAAACCACAGAGAAGCCTGAACTGCTGACTACCATTCCAGCCTGGGAAAACAGGCTGCTACCTACCTCAACCTACCTCAACCTAATACTTGCACGAACTGGAAAGTACAGCGACAAGCAGGCCTCCTGCAGGCCCCAGGAAGGCACCCAGCTCTTCACTGCCTCCAGGCCTTGGGTCCCTGACCCGCTCCTCTGCCAGTCTCTGTAACACTCTCCATAGTAGAACTAAGCACAACCCAGACTGACTGTGCTTAGTTACTTACAGAATAGTTTATCGTCTTTCTCATCCACGGAAACACAAGCTCCGGGAGAAGGGGCAGTGACATTTCCTGTCTTGTTTCACTGTTCCCAAAACTTACCATAAAACACAGTAGGCACTCAGAAACTGTATCCAATTAATTACTGATTAAATGCCATTGTTTTTCATCATCACCAGTAACATGTTCATGATGGGAAAAACAGAAAACTGGATAAGAAAAAAAAAACAAAAACGGCCTGTACTATACTACCACACTTTGTTAAAATGCTGTTCAGATTTACTTATATGTTCAAAGAATTTTTTTTTTTTTTTCCTGTACTGGGGATCAAACTTGGGACCTTGTGCTTGTGAGGCAGGTGGTGAGCTACATCCAGTGAGCTACATCCCTAGCCCTCAAAGAAAGTTAAGTGCTATAATGTATACTGGTCTAAATATATAATCACAATTTTTAAAATGTCTATTCCACAAATATATATACTACTTTTTTTTGGTACCGGGTATCAAACTCAGGACCTTGCACTTGCAAGGCAGGCAGCGGAACCACTGAGCTAAATCCCCAGTCCTAAATGTATTACTTTAAATGAATAATAAAACAGAATTTGCCAATAAGGCAAACAGAGAGCTTGCAGAAGCTATAGCAAGAGAGCATTTCAAGAACTAGAGAGAAAAATCAATAAAGAAACAGAGGAACTGAACCAAAGCATAGATCAATTAGATCTGATGGACGTATACAGGACTGTCTACCCCACAAGAGCAGAATTTATGTATCTTCCAAGTGCACATTGAACATTCTCCAGATAGATCATATGTTAGACCATAAAACAAGTCTTAATAAATTTTAAGGCTGAAACCAGAGAAGTCATAGAGTATCTTTTCCAATCACACTAGAAATCACAGGAAGAGAACTGCAAAATTCATGCGTGAAAATTAGACAACACACTCTTTTAAAAAAAAAATTGCAGGAAAATTAGAAAAAACTTAGAGACAAATGGAAAGGAAAACACGATATATTAAAATTTATGTGGGAGCCAGGTGTGGTGGCGCACACCTGTAATCCCAGCACTCAGGAGGCTGAGGCAGGAGGACTGCTGTGAGTTCAAGGCCAGCCTGGGCTACACAGTGAGTTCCAGGTCAGTCTCAACTACATAGTGAGACCCCGTCTCAAAAAACAAAAACGAAAACAAAATTACAGGATACAGCAAAAGCTGTGCTAAAGTCCCACTCTAACTACTCTTCACTGCTGTAAATACACTAAAAAATGCCACAATGAAACGGACAGATTCCTGAAAGCCCAGGAACCACTGAGAAGGAATCTTTGTATTTTGCTTCTTTTCTTCCTTCCCTTCCTTTCTTGTGTGTGTGGCACGTAACCAGGGGCTGAACCCAGGGATCTGTGCTAAGCTACACACCGAGGACTTTGTACATTCTGAGACACAGCCTCATTAAGTCACTCAGTTGCCCAGGCAGAGCTCAAACTTGCAACCCTCCTGCGTCAGCCACCCAGAGTGCTGGGATTCTAGGTCATGCTGTGAAACCTGGCTAGCCTGAATCTTAAAGAAACAGGAACTAGGACTGAGGATGGTCGGTGCACTCTCTTAATCCCAGTTACCTTGGAGGCTGAGGCAGGAAGAGTACAAGGTCTGAATTCACCTCAGGTGAGGGATGCGGCTCAGGCATTGGGCCCTTGCCCAGCATGCAGAAGGCCCCAGGGCCAATCATCAGCAGTAAAACAAATGGAGCCGAGAAAATGAAACAGAAGCTCTGAACAGGCCTACATCTAGTAGCAACATTGAATCCATGATCAAAACCCTCTCACTGATGAAAAGCCCAAGACCAGACAGCTGCACCAGAGAATTCTCCTAGACGTTAAAGAACTGACACAAAACCTTTCAAAGAAGCTGAGCAGATGGGAACTCCTCTTCATTCATTCTGAGGCCAGCGTCACACTAATGCCAGAGGCAGGCAAAGGCCTACACAATAGCTATAAACCAGTACCCATGATGAATATTCAAGCAAAAATCCTCAACAGGCTGGCTGTGGTGGCGCCCACCTGTGATCCCAGCACTTGAGAGGCTGAGGCAGGAGGATCTTGAGTTCAACGCCAGCCTGGGCTACATTGTGAGATCCTGTCTCAATAAAACAAAACAAAACAACTTAAAATTCTAGCAAACAAAATTTAATAGCACATTAGAAGTATTATACACTATGACCAAGCGATATTTATCCCCGAGTATAAGGATGGATGAATCAACATACAAGAATCAATCAAATACACTACATTAACAAAATGAAGAGAGAAAATCAACTCAGTTGATGCAGAAAAAGCATGTGACAAACTTCAATACTCTTTCATGATAAAAATATTCAGGAACAGAGTACATGAGGCCCTGAGTTCAATCCTCAGTACTGAAGAAAAAAATTTAAATACTTGTGTAAAGAACATTTTTTAAAAATAAAAAATAAATTTTAAAAAGAATGTAATTAACAGAAAGAAAAGACAATCCCAGAGAGTGAGAGAAAATATTGGAAAATCATATGTCCAATAAGAAATTATTATTCAGAAAACATGAAAAACTCCTACTAGCTCAACAAAACACAAAATAAACTAATATAAAAGAAGCAGAGGGGACCAGGGATTTAGCTGAGTGGCAGCGTGCCTGCCTCACAAGCACAAGGTCCTGAGTTCGATTGCCAGTACCAAAAAATAAAAAATTAACTAAATAAAATGGGCAGAGGAACAGAACAGACATTTCTCCAGAGATCAAAACCCAAATGAAAATGTGCTAAAAGTCACTGGTCATTAGGGAAAAGTAAATCAAAACCACAAGGAGATACCCACTTTATACCTATTAGGATGGCTATTATTTTAAATTCTCATTTTTATTAAAAAAAAAAATAACGTGTTGGTAAAGATGCAGAAAAGCTAACTCTTGTGCACTGCTGGTGGGGATGTAAAACAGAGTGACTACTGAGGAAAATACTACAACAGCTTCTTATAAATTCACCATGTAATCTAGCAATTCTACTTTTGGTATAAGCTCAAAAGAACTGAAGAGGCTATACATGTGATTACAGCATTAGACACAGTAGCCAAAAGTGGAAGAAACCAGGTGTCCCAGACAAAGGAATGGAAAAAGAAAATGTGCCTATGCACACAATGGAATATTACTTGGCCCTGAAAAGGAAGGGATTGTTTGTTTGTTTGTTTGTGTTTGCTTTTTTGTTTGTTTAATTGAGACAGAGTCTCACTGTGTAGTTGAGACTGACCTGGAATTCACCATGTAGTCCAGGCTGGTCTCGAACTCACAGTGATCCTCCTGCCTCGGCCTCCCAAGTGCTGAGATTACAGCCATAGTGCAACACTACGCCCAGCAAGAAGGGAATTCTGACAGGTGCTGCAACATGAGGGACCTTGAAGTCATCGTATTAAGTGAAATAAACCAGGCAGAAAAGGATAAACACCACGTGAGTCCACTTATATGAGGTTCCTAGAGTTTTCAAATTCGTAGTGACAGAAAGAAGAATGGTGCTTACCGGGTGACGAGAAGAATGGGTTACTTACTGTTGCACGGGCTTTCAGCTTGGGAAGAAGAATGTTCTGAAGACGGATGGCAGTGATGAGTGCACAAGAATGTGAATGGACTTAATGCCACCAAACTGAGCACTTAAAAGCAGTTCAAATGAAGTTGGGCAGCGTGTATGCCTTAATCCCAGCATTTTGGAAGGCTGAGTCAGGAAGATCACAAATTCAAGCCCAGTCTGGGCATCTTAGCAACTAAGTGAGACCCTATCTCAAAACAAAAGATTTTAAAAAGGGGCCAGACATAGACCTCTGATGGGCCAAATTTCCATCTGCCTTTGTAAATGGAATTTTGCTGAGCTTCAGAGAATTCCAACCCTTTATATACAGGCTTTTTTTTTTTTTTTTCTTTTCTTTACCACAGACCAGAGTAAAGTCTGCAATATAGACTGTGGGGCCTGCAAAATCTAAAATACTATCTAGCCCTTTAAGAAAATACCTGCCATTCCCTGTTCTTAGATACAGGCTCACCACAAAGGAAAACAACCAGGCCAATCTTATTATACTCATCAGGGGAACAGAGATGGCACGAGACATGAAACAAGGTTCACAGAGTCTTGAAGGAAAAAGAATATGACCTAAGAATTCCGAAAGCAGTTATTATCTTCTACATGTAAACTCGTAGGATCCTGGCAGGGGCCAGCGGCCTATTTATCTATCTATCTTTTTCTTTCTTTTTTTTTTTTTTTTTTGTTCCAGGGATCAAACTTGGGTCCTTGCACTTGTGAGGCAGGCAGCAGAACCACTGAACTAAATCCCCAGCTTCTACATGAAAACTCAATCGAAAGAGTATCTTGCACAGGCACAGGTCTGCAATGTAAACTACCTGGGAGGCTGAGGTGGGAAGTTTGCGGGTCAAGCCCAGCCTGGGCAACTTCACAAGATAAAGTAATGTACAAGATTAAGCAGATGAAGCTTAGTGGCTCAGCGGTAGAGTATTTGCCCAGCACAAACAAGGTACTGAGTTCAATCACCAGCCCCAGGGACACATACACACACACAAAGCAAATGTAGCAAAATGATAACCTGGAGGGGAAGTTTACAGTCCTTGGTTCGACTTTTCTATATGTTTGAAAATTTCATATAAAATAAAATGCTAAAAGGATGAAAACACCACAAAGTTACGAATTTATTTGCAATCTTCATAATTTAATCAGTGTTGAGGCATTCTAAAGACTGAAGACTTAGAAAGGTTCGTTGTATGTATGTATGTATGTATTTATTATTGTTGTTATTCTTGTTCTTTGAGACAGAGTCCCACTGTGTAGTCCATGTCTTGAACTCACTATATAGCACGGGCTAGCCTGGAACTCGTGATCTTCCTGCCTCAGCCTCCCAAGTGCTGGGATTACAGGCACATGCCACCACACCTGGCCTTCAGAAATGTTATCTTTATACCTGTTTTGGTTTGTTTGTTTCTTTTGCTGTTTTGAGACAAGGTCTCATGGTGTAGTCCAACCTGGCCTCTAACTCAAAATTCTCCTGCTTCAGCCTACTGAGTTCTGAGAACACACACATGCAGCTGCTTATCTTTATAAACAAGTGCGTACAGAGATGCGAACGGCCACACTTACCCACAGACTGAGAGGTGAATGCTGCTACAATCTGCGGGCTGGCTAGGGCCTCCAGCCTGTTCTTCAAAGCCTCTAAGTGCACACATTTTTCTGAGTAGTCTGGCGTATCAACAAGCATCGTTAAGCTGTTCTGCATACCGGTTAGCTTGGCGGAAATCACAGCTATGTCCTAAGAAAGAACAAAGGGTATTTACCTAAGAGATGCTGCCACCCGAATTGGGAATGGATAAAACACATAAAAAGGAAACTCACAAAATAAAAAGTGGCCCATTAAACATTATGTTCAACATTACTAACACTTGAATCGATGCAAAGTAAAACAAAGAGGTGCCGTTTTCTTCTAACGAATTGGGAAAGCATTTGAAATATTGTAATAGTTATAATTAGTGAGAGTGCAAAGAAAAAAGGTTGGCCTGATATGATATAATGCCATACTGAAAGGTGATTTGGCAGTGGGTCATGAGTCTTACAAATATGCACGCCCTTTAACTCGGCTATTTTCTTTTCTAGAACTTGGTCTCACAGAAATAATCGGAAGGAGCTGGCGTGGTGGCGCCCACCTGTGATCCCAGCTTTCTGGGAGGCGGAGGCAAGAGGATCTCAAGTTCAAGCTCAGCTTTAGCAACTTAGTGACTCAGTGGGACCCTGTCTCAGAAAATAAATTAGGGATGGAGCTCAGAGTGAACACGTTAGGTTTAATTCCCAACAAGAAAAAAAAAAGAAGAAAAGAAATAATCAGAAGGACATAGAGACATTGATGTACTGATGTGATTTTAGTGATAACATAACAAAAACCTGGAAGATTAAGCAACTTAATCTTCCATAATAACAAATAAAATATAAAATTATGGGATACTCATACTGATATGCCGAATACTGCACAGGCACTAAAAATTACATTTTTGAAAAGTACTAATAACAAAACAAAGTTACTATTAAAGAAACACTATAAAAAGTACATGGATACTAGAGTTCTAATTTTGTCTCACACGTATCAATATATAACATACAATACATATAAAGTGTACATTAATACAAATGCATACTAATGATATTTGCATACATATAAACTACAAATATAAGTACAAATATGTGCAAACACAAAAAGCACCTAATAGGTCTAAAAATATTTCAAGGGCCTAGGACATGGATGATTTTGTATATTTCCTAATTTTCTTTTCCTTTATTTTCTTTTTGGTCTGGACCTTGCACTTGCAAGGCAGGCACAGTGCCGCTGAGCTAAATCCCCAGCCCTTCTTTTTTTTTTTTTTTTTTTTTTTTGAGACACAATCTTACTATGTGCTTCAGGCTGGCTTTGAACTCACTATGGAGCCCAGCCTGTCTTTGAACTCATGGCAATCCTCCTGGCTCAGCCTCCTGAGGTGGGATTACAGGTGTACACCATCATGCCCAGCTAAATTTTCTAAATGTGGGTTGGGGATTTAGCTCACTGGTTCTGCCACCTGTCTTGCAAGCACAAGGTCCCAAGTTCAATTCCTGGTGCAAAAAAAAAAAAAAAAGGCCCAACACAGCAGATGGGAGAAAAACAAGATCTATAACTTTCAGCCAATTAATATGAGTAGTTCAGTATTATCAAAACCAACACCATATTTAAATCCATTTTCTCCCAGATTTACAGAGCAGACCCTTAAGCCTAGATCAGTAAAAGTCTGAATTAGAAGGGAGGGAGCTCAGCTCCACTGTACTGAGAAGATACCAGTAATTGGTGTGGAGTAATACACTGCTGGGTGAGTCCCATGGTGCCCAATGTGTTGTTATTGGTGGGCAGGGATATCCAGAAGGACTGGTGTGGAAGAGATTAGGGGACTGGAGGGCCAGGTTTATAATGTGCTAAGTTCTGCAGCTGAAAGGTTTCTCAAAAGCTATGCTCTCACTCGCCCCTTTGTTGCAGGAATCCAAGAGACTGGAGAGACCCACGGACCGGAAAGGAGGACTTTACAACAGACTCCTGTCCACAGGAAGAGTGGTGAACACACAGGGGGCCTCCTTCATGCAACAAGGTGAGTGAATTTCCTGAACAGGATGAGGGCAGGCACTTTTGTGACTCTGCTTTGAAAGAAGACAGTGTCTTACGAACTACATGAGGACAGAGTGCCATGAACTTTGTTCACAGGACAGAGTTGTCCATTTTATCTATACCAGAACGAGGAGCTACTGCTGCAGGGGAAGGGTTAGCAGGCAGGGCTGCGCAGGCTGGGAAAGACTTGCTTTTCTTTAAGTAAGTCCTGCTTCGCCTTCACAACAGGTTTCAGAGGTTTTGCTTTTCCACGCTGAGGCCTCAGAAGGGTGAATAATCTGCCAGGCTCCCACAGCGGAAGACATGAAGCCGTGTTCCAAGCTCCCAGTAACCACCCCCGTGCACATCTTCTCTGCCTGTGCAGTTTGCTGAGGCCTCCTCTGAATCACTTGAGGTTCCAGTCAAGCAGAGGGTGCGAAATAAAGGGGGCGCCAGGGCTCAAAGAGCTTCAGATCTTCCACCCAAAGTTGGAGCGTTTCTGTGCGTCACTACTGATGCCCGGTTGGGCTCTGATGAAGGATTACCTCGCTTGCTTTCTCCAAACCTCGGGTTGCTGCCTAAATGAGTTTCACAACATCCCCTAAATAGGAAACCTACTTGAAGCTGCGCATGAAGACACATGCCTTCAATCCCCACACTCAGGAGGCTGAAGCAGGAGGATTGCTGTACGTTTGAGTACAGCCTGGGCTCCATGGTGAGTTCAGAGCCAGCCTGAATGGCATTGAGACCCTGTCTCAGAAATAAAGAAAAGGAAAGAAAGAAATTACTTGAGTCTTAAATGTCTCCTCGATATCAGCACTCAGCGTGCTCCACTTGTCTGCTTCCTGAAGAGATTCGGCAGCAAGCTGCATCCTGGACTTGACTTGGTCGATTTCTACCAATACCTGAAAGAGAAATGAGAAGCAAAAATGAAGGGGCCACTGCCTTTCTCTATGCTCCCCCAGTGACTCGAATTGTGAGCGTCGTGGCTGGCCCTGTCACCATGGAGCTGCTACATCGCCCAGCTAACACTGCTCAGCAGGTGCCGAGCAAACGACTACATGGAAGGAACAAAGCAAAAGGAGTTTTTGATTGCTGGGTGGAATTCTGTGTCCAAACTAGACACAATGGGACACACCTGTAATTGCAGCTATTTGAGAGGCTGAGGCAGGAGAGTCACAAATTGGGGCTTTTTTGTTTTTGTTTTCACAGTACTAGGGATTAAACCCAGGGCCTTTGCACTCAGCTACCTCTCCAGTCCTTTTTAAATTTTTTGTTTTGAGACAGGGACTCAAAAAACTGCTCAGGTTGATCCTTCTGGCCGCAGCCTCCCACAGTACTGGGATTAGAGTCATGTGTTGCCACACCCAGCCATGTTTGAGCCCAGCATTGCAAAAAAAGTCTGAGTTCAGGCCAGCCTCCCACAATGCTGCCCCCTTCTCAGCCCTTTGGGAAAGAAAATCCTGGCCAAAAACAAAAACCAGCATTTAGGAGAGGAGCCCACATACCTGCATTGACTGCGATGTGTCCTGTTCAAATTTTTTAATGTCCTCCTTGACGAGAATCATTTGTTCTTTCAGAAAAGACGCCTCCTGTTTCAGGGCTTCCACATCACGGAGCACTTTGGGCATGTTCTGAAGGGCCTGGTGGCTCATTTCTGCAGAACAAAAACCAAGAGCAGTCGTGTGCACAAAAGGCAAAAACCAGACCAGTCACCAGTGAGAAGTAGCAGACAAGAGACAGTAGAGAGGAGACATCCTAAGATTTCTCCAACCACATGGTGTTTGGCGCCTGCAGGAAAACGGCAGGGAGGAGAACAGAGACCGGGACTCTTGCCTGGGTTCAAATCCACGATCCCTCATTCACTAGCACAGTGATGTGGGCAAACTGCTTTTCTTCGTCTGTTTCTACAACCGTAAAGTGGGAATCACAACTCACACAATTATTGTCAGGTTTACACAGATGATCACACCAAAATTACCGATTGGCCAGGGTTATACTCCATTGTGACAAACTGGCCCAAGCTCTGCAGGGTACTAAAGGGCCCTTCTCCTAAGTGCCCATGGCAGTGACATTTCCCACAATTCCAAAGGCTCCCACCCATCAAATATTTATCCCCAAAGGAAGAACAGTTCTCAGGTCATTTTGTTAATACATATAAATATATCAAGCCCTCCAATATCTGTTATTATATTCTTAATTTTCTCTGTGTGTGTGTGTTTGTGACATGAAGTTCTCCTTCAAGGCCTAACCCAGGGGAAGCCTCTGTGATTCTCCCAGGCCTGAGGAAGCTGCACCCTCCTCCAGCTCAGGGCTCCAGATTCCATTTTCTGTAAAGCCATCTTGCACTGTAATCTGTTTACATATCTTCCTCACAGCCAGCTTTGTCCCCAGTATCCACATCCTGATACAAGCATAGGAGAGGCTCCATAAATTAGCAAAATTGCAAAGTACAACAAAGGATCTGCACTGAGATAACTACCCTGCTTTTCTCCTTCTTAAACAATGGGCATATCTATAAAACAAAGTTCTATTTACAGGATTACTGGCTTCCAGTGGGAGTGTCTGTTTGGTCTCCAACAGAGCCTAGCAGAAAGGCTGGCATGCAGTATTTACTGAGTCAACATATAGGGAATAAAAGGCAAGCCAAGGAATGACACGAGTCAGGTGTGGGGGCACATGCCTGTAATCCCAGCACTTAGGAGGCTGAGGCGGGAAGATTTCAAGTTTGATCCCAGCCAGGGTACCTTAGCGACGTAGCAAGAGACTCCACCTCAAAAAAAAATTTTTTTTAAAGAGCTGGGGATATAGCTCAGTGTGAAGGCTCTGGGTTCAACCTCCAGTATGGGGGCGGGGTTCTTGCTGGGCTTGGCGGTGCACACCTGTAATTCCTACATTTGCAAGGCTGAGGCAGGGGATCGCAGAGTTCGAGGTCTGTGTGGGCTACACAGTGAATTCAAAGTCACCTTGTTACATAGTGAGACTTTGCCTCAAAACAAAACAAAACAAAAATGCTTCTTTTAACTTCAGTTTTAAAAGGAAACCTTATGGCACTGCCAGGAAGGGAAAACTGAAGTCCAAAATTAGCAAGTATTAGACAGCCAGCAACCGGCTGAGACCGTCCTGCTCGATGCAGTCGGAAAGACTGCAGGCTCGCCTTCTCAGCAAACCTCCTGCTCACACCGGCAGCCCCATCCTGCGCCCGCGTCCCGGACCCAGCTGGGGACCTCTGTGGGCGGGCGCAGGGCAGGGTCCGGCGG
>NW_022900946.1:5382165-5391302 GCF_012274545.1 Fukomys damarensis | reverse complement strand
AGGGTCCGGCGGCTGGGCCCGGCGGCTCACCCTCCACGGCGTGGTTCACCTCTTGGATGAACAGCTGCAGCTTCATCACCAGCGTGGCAGCGTGGCCGTCCGCCTTCCCCGCTGCAGCCTCCTTGGGGCCGGCCCTGAAGGCCGCATTGATCCACTCTTTCACGTCGAAGTCGTCGGCCAAGAACTTGGAGAAGTCCATGGCGGCACGGCCTCAGGCCTGGCGCCCAGTCCGTGAGGTGGTTCCTGGCGACAACGAGGACGGAGAAGCAAGGGACCCTGCGACGGCACGTGGGCTGGCCCTCAGGACTGCAGGACGGAACCCGCAGTCGAACCTAGAGGACGACCGGCCCCACTGCGGCCTTACTGTCGGTTGTTCCAGGCGGCGGCTGGAATGACCCTCGGCGCGCGCCGTACTTCTCCCGGAAATAGGTGGCCCGTTACCATAGCGACTGCGGCGTTCTGGGAGTTTAGTTGAGCCACCTGTGAAAGAACGCGGAGAGCTCAGAGAGCTCGGGCTGGTGAGGCCATCCTACTTCTGCTAATATTTGCTGAGCACTAAACCATGTGCTTCCCGTAAAGTATAAGCGCATTTAATCCTCACAGTCCAGGGAGTATTGTCACTGCAAAAGCGAGGCAGTTGAGGAACTTGTTTGGTCACCTCGCTAGAACGTGGCACTTGGGGATTTGAACTCAGACCAGATTGGCCCTGGAGCTTACACTCATACTTTACTGACTCCCTGAAGGGAGCAGGGGAAGCCTACACGACCTGCCCGCCAGTATGTTCCCCTCTTCTTTCCTGGGGCACCTCTTCGCAACGGCCAGTCTTGTTTCTCTTACTGTTTTTTCTGGGCTAAAACAGCTTGACACCTAAGAAAGGAGAGACCATCTGGGAGGATCCCCCTTATCACCGGAACCAAATTTATTTCCCAACGCGATATGTATAGTTGTGAATAATCTTGATATTTTTTCATTCTCACCAGAGACATACTCTGACTCTAAATGTACACAGTAATTCTTGCAGACTAAATCCACAAAGTAGGGAAAGCCAGTGTACTAGCATTGGTTGGAGCAAATCTAGAAACCTTGCTGGGCGTGGTGGCGGCACAAGCCTGTCATCCCAGCACGGGAGGCTGAGGCAGGAGGATTGCTCCAAATGTGAGGCCACCCTGGGATACAGAGTGAGTTCAAGACCAGCCTGAAGTACACAGCGAGACCTGTCTCCAAAAAAAGCCTTTAGATGCCTCTAGAATATGCCCCGCTTGGAAGAGTTGACACTTTTTGTAATTTTTATGGCTAATTTACAGGATATAGAATTCATCAAGTCGATACTAAAATGCCTTTGAGATTATCCATATTGTACTGTTTATTAGGAGTTTGATGAATATTATTTCATTGTATGGATGTAACATTAACTCTACATGTTAACATATTGTGATAACATATTTTGTTTTTCCATTTACAAGTTGATGAACATTGGTATTTGTAGTGTAGGGCAATTAGAAATAATGCTGCTATGAACTTTTATAAATATGTCGTTGTGTATACATATTTTCATTTATTTTGGGTAGGCTCTTAGAAGTGGAATGCTGAGTTATACAGTTAATTTAAGAACTGCCAAATTTTTCCTGAGTGCCTGTAACATCTTACATTACCATCAACAATTATGAGGGTTCCATTTTCTCTAGAGTCTCACCAACTTTCATACGTAGTGGTGAATTATCATTTTAATTGGCATTTCCTAATGACTAGTCTATTCAATGTCTATTCAATGGGAAATGTCTATTCAAATCTTTTGTCCATTTTCAAAAGAAGTTGTCTTTATATTATTGATTTGTCAGTTTTCTACATAGTCTGAATATAATGCCTTTATCACAGGTATGATTTATAAATACTTTTGTTGTTTTCTTGAGACAGGGTCTCACTATGTGTTTGAGGCTGGCCTTGAACTCACAGGTTGACCTCACATTTGGGGGAATCCTCCTGCCTCAGCCTCCCAATTACCAGGAACAGACATGCACCACAGTGCCTGGCCTTTGTAAATACTTTCTCCCAGACTGTAACTTTTCTTTAGTTTTTCTTTTGTGGTATGTTTTCAGTTGCAAACTTTTAAATTTTGGTAAGTCCACTATCATCTTTTCTCTTTTACAGGTCATGCTTTGGGTAACCAAGCAATCTTTGCCTAACTCAAAATTATGAAGAACATCTAAGTTTTCTTTTCCAGAAATTTTAGTTTTAGCTCTTACATTTAAGTTTGTGTCTGTTTTGATTCATTTTGTGTGTGTCTGTCATGCAAGATAAGGTCTAAAATTTGTTTTGGTGGGGTTGTTTGGCCATGCCGATAAATTTTCTCTCAGGATTATTCATTGAAAATTTTCCACTGAATTGGCTTTACATTTTTGTTACAAATCAACTGACGTGTTTGTTTCATTGTTTATGTGCCTATTTTGTGCTAATATCAAACTCTAATTACTGTGGTTCATAGTACATTTTGAAAAACCTACTTTGTTTCAATAATAGTTTTGCACCCGGAACGGTGGCACACCTGTGTAATCCCCTTACTTGGGAGGCTGAAGCAGGAAGATTGCCCTGAGTTTAAAGCCAGACTGGCTTTTTTAATCTTGCATTCCATAACATGGAATGCCTCTCCCATTTATTTAGATTGGGATTTCTCAGCATTAGCACTGTTGACATTTAAGGCTAGACAATGTTTTGTTGTAGGGCTCTCCTATGCATTTTAAGGTATTTATCAGCATCCCTGGCCTCTACCCTCTACACCATCAGCAATCCCTTCAAAATAATGACAACCAAAATATCTCCATACTTTGTCAAATATTCCTTCATGGAAACAATCACCCTTGTTTGAGAACCTTTTATTTATATCTTCCTTCTCAGGAGTTTGTAGTTTTCATTGTGCAAGTCTTACAAAGTATTTCATGCTTTTTAATGCTTCTGTGGATAGAACTTTAATTTCCAGGGCTGGGGATTAGCTTATTGGCACCATGCCTGCCTCGCAAGCACAAGGTTCTGAATTCAATCCCCCAGTACAAAATTTTTTTAAATTTCCATATTGTTATAGAAACACTATAATACTTTTTGTATATTTACCCGGTACCCTTTGACCATGCTAAATTTCTTGTTCCAGTATTTGCAAGCATAACTTCCCTGGGATATGTTTACACCCTAAGAATGTCATATGGAATACAGACATTTTTTTTCCTTTCCAATGTAGGTGCCTTTCTTGTCTTCTCTCTACTAATTATATTGCTTAGAAACTTCAGTACAATATTGCCCTGGAAAAAGCAGACATTCTAAACTGGGAATGGTGGCCCATGCCTGTCATTCCAGCACTCTGGGAAACTGAGGCAGGAGGATCACAAATTCCAGCCTAGCCTGGGCAGTTTTGCAATTTAGTGAGGTCCTGTCTCAAAAAGGGATAGGGACCCAGTTCAGTGCAAAGGCTTTGAGCTCAGTCCCTATAACAACAACAACAAAAGACAACCTTGCTTTGTCCAAAATGGTAACTATATTTTTCACCACCACCACCCCCAGTCCCGGGGATCAAACTCAGGTCCTTGCACTTGTGAGACAGGTAGCAGCACCACTGAGCTAAATCCCCAGCCCATTCACAGATACTTTTAAGTTGAGGAACTTCCCCTTCTATTCCTTGTTTTAAGGTTTTAGTTTTTTGTTTTGTACCAGAGATCAAACTCTGGACCTTGCACTTGGAAAGCAGGCGGTGGTCCCACTGAGCTAAATCCCTGGCAAGATGTTAGATTTTATGTTTTTCTTTGCCTGAGATAATCATGTAGATTTTGTGCTTTATTCATATAGTAATTCATTTTAACCTGGTAAGAGACTTATATTCCTAGAATAAATTCTGCTTGGTTGCGGTGTATGATTTTTATGTTATTTGATTTCCTTTAGTGTGTGTATCCAGGTGCACGCTAGAGATGGAACCCTGGAGCTCGTACACGAGGACAGGTGCTGGGGTTTATACTGTGCGCCACTATGCTGGGCACATTCGCTGTGATATTCGCTTAAAATTTTCTGCTTTTGTGATGTCTCTGATTTTAGTGTAAGGCTAATACTGGTCTCATCGAATGAGTTGGAAAGTGGTCCTCCCCTGTATTCTGAGTTTGTGAAAGAACTGCGTCACTTCTTTACATGTTTGATCAAAGTGAAACCATCTGGGCCTGGACATTTCTTTATAGCAAGATGTAGGGATCAGGGAAATGGAATGTTACTTTCAACTACTAATTCAATTTTTAAAAATCTATTTAGGTTTTTCCATTTCTTCAATCATTAGAACTTGGGCCTTTCTTAAAAAATTATTATTTAGGCTAAATTTTTGGCATTAAATTGTTCATAACTCTCTCATGGCCCTTTTAAACTTCTACAGAATGATGATGACATACCCTTCTTTCCTGGCTTTGATAATTTGCTTTTACCTGGTCAGTCTAGCTTAAGTAGCCCCCAACTTTTTGGGCACCAAAGACCAGTTTCATGAAGACAATTTCTCCTTGGACTGGGGTTGGGGAGAGGGTTTCAGAATGATCGAAGTGCATTAATTTATTGTGTGCTTTCTTTCTGTTATTGCGATGTAATATATAATGAAATAATCATACAACCATAATGCAGAATCAGTGGGTGCCCTGAGCTTGTTTTCCTGCAACTAGATAGTCCCATCTGTGAGGCGAGACAGTGACACCCAAGTTGCTGCTTATGTTCAGAGGATCACATAACCTTGTTTTGGTTGCTGTCACTGCAGGAAACCCTGCTTCATAAAAACAGGGTGTCGGAAATGGAAGGAGGCTTTTCATTCCTTTCATGGAAATTTCAGGATATTCCACCTTGACTTTAATCCAGAACAGAGGTTTGAAGTTTTCTCAAATGTAATTTTAAAGCCACTGTCACTTGATCCCCTTCTAGCATGGACAAAGTGATTCACCTGACTTAATCACAAATGGGCTCCAGATCCACCCCTTTCCAGTTCGGAGGTGGAGGGTCTCTCAAGGTTGGGAAGTAATGCTCAGACTTTTTTTTTTTTTCTTTTCGGTTTTTTGAGACAGGGTATCACTATATAGTGAGACTGACCTAGAACTCACTATGTAGCCCAGGCTGGTCTTGAACTCACAGCAATCCTCCTGCCTCCGCCTCCTGAGTGCTGGGATTACAGGTGTGCACCACCATGCCCGGCTAATGCTCAGACTCTTGAAAGCTGTGATCATGCACCTGCTGGGAAAAAGGTGGCCCAGGCTGTGTCTTTATCAAAATTGCTGATGGGGCTGGAAATTTAGCTCAGTTGTTCCACCACCTGCCTCACAAGTACAAGGTCCCAAGTTTGATCCTGGTTTCCAAATTTAAAAAAAAAAAAAAAAAAAATGCTGCTGTTTGATCTGGGTGTGGTGGCACACACCTATAACCCCAGCACTTGGGAGGCTGGGGCAGGACAGCTGTGAGTTCAAGGCCAGCCAGAACTACACAGCAAAACCTGTCTCTAAACACACACACACAAAAACAACAAACCTCTACTGTTTTAAACATGTCAAAAATTCCAGTGTTAGAGCTAGGGATTTAGCTCAGTGGTGCCGCCACCTGCTTCACAAGTGCAAGGTCCAGAGTTCAATCTCCAGTACAAAAAAAAAAAAAAAAAAAAAAAAACAAAAAACAAATCCAGTGTTCATTCCACATTTCCAGTTTGGCTTTGAATCTGCCAATTTGAACACAGCTGCCATTCTCCCCTGAAGCAACTGAGTTCACTGAGCAGACGTGGTCACATGAGTAAGCAGACATCATCACATGAGTAAGCGACACATTTTGTGTCATTGAAATGTGCTGCCAGTGGTGACTTTTTCTAAAAGAAATCTATCAGCTCTTACAACTCAAAAACTCTTGCCAGTGATGTAAATTTCAAGAAAGCTATCTGCAGCCAGAGATTTTGCACAGTGGTTCAGCTGCCTGCCTCACAAGTGCAAGGACCTGAGTTGAAGTCCTGATACAAAAAAAAAAAAAAAAAAAAGCAAGTAAGAGCATCTCCCTTGTGTGTGTAATACATGTGTGCTCTGTATCTGTCTCTGCAAAGAGCTATGCAGACAGATGTTGAGTTCAGGTCATGTACTTTCATGTGGATAGTTATCACATCCTGCAAAACATTAAACGGTATTTTTTGGCCAGACAGTATTTCTTTATGACACAGTGCGCACACTCACATTTAGAAGCAACCTTTGTCCCAAGAGTAGTGAAACCAGAAGGCTGTCCGGTCATGGGTAGCAGCCTCTACCCCTGCATATACTGAGACACAATGGCCAGTTAAGCTTTCCTGATATGTAACCAGAGTCAAATAGATATGCAGCTATGGTGCTGGTTGGCAGCAAATGTCGCGCCTGCCCTCACGAACATCATACTGAAAAATATTACATAAAAATAAGCATTGTTGCCTTTTCAACATCCCGCAGACTCATCTACCTGGACTGTGTACCAGTAATTCGCTACTACTAACAATTTTGCCCCCACGTGTTTTATTTCATCCATTCATCTACTTAGGGTGCTGGCCAAGAGGAACACATGCTACCCTTCGAGCTGCAGCCTCTCCTAAAAGTTCATTAACAAAGGTCCTTACCAGGGAGGAGCTACTTTTTCCCCATAGTAAAAGGCTTCCTAGCCTCAGTGCTGCAGTCAGCCATTAAGAGTAACTTTCTCAGTGCTGACACGTTTGATGAAGTAGTGTTCAGTAAATGCTTTCCTTTGAGCTCACATTTTCTTCTTTCAGAAAAACTCCCAAAATATCCTTTATTGCAGGGTACTCAGTTTACAAGTAGCAAAGTAGTTTTTTTTTTTTTTTTTTTTTTTTTTTTTTTTTTTTTTTTTTGGTACCTGGAATCAAACTTGGGTCCTTGAGCTTGTGAGGCAGGTGGCGGAACCAGAGCTAAATTACTGGCCCTCAAAGCAGTTTTCAAAGTTTCATGGCTTCATTGGCTAGCCACTCACCACATAACATACAGAGTATACTTGGAGAATATGAATATTGCAATGAATCTATAATTTAAGGACTCAGTATTTCTCTTAGATGCACTTTTGTTTTTAGAGACAGGGTCTCACTATGCAGTTGAGACTGACCTGGAACTTCACTGTGTAGCCCAGGCTAGATGCACTTTGATTTTGTTGGCAGTTCTAGTCTTCCAATGTCTTATCACTAGGTCTTGCCCCTTTCAAAAGAATCTCCTGTGATGTTTGGTTTCTATTCATTTTGGCTAGGGTAGGCTTGTGGGCTTATCAGAACTGGGGCTGAAACTGGTGTGTACTATGGAGAAGTACAGAGGTGGTAAATAAATGGAGTACCTCATGTCACTTGCTACTATAAAGTTTGCCACCAGTTACAAACTATCACTTGCTACTCAGCAGTAAGTTTTTTGTGTCTGTAGCTGATTATTGTCACTATGCACTGAAATCTGTGCTGTTCATCTGTATTTGCAGCTGCTCCCCAGGGCTAGCATCACCACTTCAGATCATCAGGCATTAGATTCTTGTAAGTAGCAAGCAATCTAGATCCCCTAACGGTCACAGTTCACAGTAGGATTTGCACACCTGTGAGAATCTAAGGCCACTGCTGATCTCACAGGAAGAGCTCATGTGGTAATGTGAGGGATGGAGACCGTAAATACAAATGAATCTTCACTGGCCAGCCCAGCTGCATCCCTCCTGCTACTCAGCCTGGTTTCTAACAGGACAGAGACCTGGAAGGTAGTCTAGCTGACAATTTCATGAAATTTGGAATTTCATTAGTCACTTCAGAGAACCACCTTTTCTTTTGTAAATTGTTTTTTTTCTTTTTTCCCCAGAGGCAGGATTTTCCTATGCAGTTGTTTGACCTCAAACTCTGGGCAATCCTCCTGCTTCTGCCTCTTGGATGCTAAAATTACCAGTGTACACCATACCCAGCTTCTGTCAGATTTTTCACTAATCAATTTCTTCTTTCTTGAGCTTAGTATACTCTCTTGTCTAGTATATTAAAGTGGAATCTTAGGTTATTGCTCTGAAACCTTTTCTAATACAGCCATTTTAAATGAGTTACAGCTAAATGGATGGACCTTGAGACCATAATCTTAAGTGAAATAAATTGGACACACGTTTAAATACCAGTTTTTCTGGTGTGATAAACTGAATGTGGAAATAAGCACTGAAATATATAATGGATGTTGAGAAATGGGAAGAAAGTGTTCAAATGGGAAGGGGAATAAGGGAGGAGGGAGAAAGGAAGACAAGCACAAGAAAAAAGTGAAAATAGAAGGAAAAAATGGAAACAAAGCTTTTGTACATAGGGAGGTGAGGGGGCTTGAGGGGGGATGGAATAAAATTTATTGAAAAAGTGTCTTCAAATTCTGTTTTCATGTGATTCAAAATATTTAATTAGCTGGGCATAGTGGCACACACCTGTGATCCCAGCACTTAGGAAGGCTGACATAGGAGGATCACAAATTCAAGGTCAGCCTGGGCTACATAGTGAGTTCAAGACTAGCATAGACTACATACCAGGATCCCATCTGAACAAAAGTTTTTTGGGGCCCTGAGATTTAGCTCAGTGGTTCTGCTGCCTGCCTCACAAGCGCAAGGTCCTGAGTTCAATCCCCAGGTAACAAAAAAAAAAAAAAAAAAAAAAAGGGTGTTCCCCCCCCCCTTATTACATTGTGACTTAACCCAGGAATTGTTTGAATGTGGAAAGAATGGACAAGAAAAAAAAAGAACAAAAGGAAACAATAGAAATAAAGCTTTTGTAAATAAGGAGGGGACGAGGACTTGAAGGGAGGGAAGGGGAATGGGGGAAAAGCAGCAAGATATACCATGTACAGCTACCAATTCCCTATGATGAATGTTATTATGTACATCTAAAAGGTACCAATTTTAAAAAATCTAAAGTATTTCTCAGATTTATTATGAATTTCTAATTTCATTTGATGTGGTTATAAAATGAACTTTGTAAGATTTAAACCCTTTGCCGGGCACGGTGGCACATGCCTGTAATCCCAGCACTCAGGAGGCTGAGGCAGAAGGATCGCTGTGAGTTCGAGACCAGCCTGGGCTACACAGTGAGTTCCAGGTCAGTCTCAACTACATAGTGAGACCTTGTCTCAAAAAAACCA